>NC_134484.1:344544909-344714909 GCF_040206685.1 Ascaphus truei
GGGGCACTGGGTGTGGGCTATGGCAGTTCAGGGGCACTGGGTGTGGGCTTTGGCAGTTGTGAAACACTTGCTAAACATTGCAAGAGTGACGGTGGAGCACTTTCTTGTTTTTGTGGGGTTTTTTTTCAACTTTCAATTTTTATTGGAAAGTACAAATACAACCAATTTTTCACAGCCCGTTGTTACATTTCCATTTTTGTCAAACCACATATAATGACCACATTTAGACTTGACTACTTAACACAGTACAAACAAGACCAGACTGACGTGACATGGAGACAGGGATAGAGGGTGGGAGGGGGGAGGTGGTGGGGGGGGGGGGGAGGTGGTATATTTCCAGGTTCTGGAGCGGATGTGGAGACTTGTTGTCTGCTGATTTCTCGGCCCTCGCTACGAATTTTAATTTTGACGAGCTTTACATAAATTCCATTACCCTTCTCACCATTATTCTCCTTTTGTCTATGGCTATTGGGATGTCTGTTAGCTGTGCATCACTATGTCGTTTTGTCTAATCTGTCCTTAAAGGAGAACGCACTTGATTTAGTTAATGCAGGATTGAGGAGGCATCCACTCCTGGGGTTTCTTCTTGGGTTAACCATGGATCCCAAACTTTTAGAAAATTTGTGCCGGAGTCATTAACTAAACTCGTTAATTGTTCCATCCGGCAAACATGCCAAATTCTGTTTCTGATCTTAGGGATAATGGGTATCTCCTGCTGTTTCCATAATGCTGCGATCTCACATCTCGTGGCAGTGACAAAATGCAAAAGTGGCAAAAGAAATTTTTCTTGTTTTTGTGTTTTAATCTTTTTCCAAAAGCTGGTTATTAGTAATTGTTGCCCTAACTTTCTTTTGCGTGTCTCCTTTGTAGGTGTCGGTTCCATATTTTGAACAGATGTAAGCGGTTGGATGTTGACAGGGACCTGCACAGAACTTGCACCTACTGTACCGGTATCATCCAGAACTGGGGAATGAAGAACTGATGACTCAGGAGAAAAAGTAGCAGCATGTAAAGATCCATCCTCTGATGGGGTAAAGTGGAATTGTTGTTCTCTTGCTGTACTCCGAAACGGATTTGCTTGGCTTACATTCAGAACTAGTGTTTGTAATGTCCTGTTTACATTTTGGATTTCTTTAGGAACTTGGATGATGACTTTTTTAATTTGTGACATTTCTGATATTGACCTTTCATGCATCCTTTCATGCAGTGACATCATCCTTTCAAGCACTGATATTTCTGAATGGCGACGATTTTCTTCACCCAAGATTCGTTCTTCAGAAGCTGCAATAGCTGAGTAGGTGTCACGAGCAGGAGGACTTGAATGCTGGGTTAATCCAGGAGTGTCAACATCTTCATGGTCACTTGAGTGAATTTGTCCTTGAGCAGCAACATCTGGTTCTACAAATAAAGAAAGACATTATGAACTGCCATGGAACTTTCACTTTGTTTTCACTATAATGGTAGTTGTTCTCATAGTGTAACACATAACATGTTTCCATAATTTTTTATTTGTGTCCAATTAAAAGATGATGCTTGAAGTAACAATGATGTTTTGACTCAGTGTGAAAGAAGAATGAATTAAAGTTTGTAGTAACATCACAACTCCTAGCTGATACTTTAAAACACACACAATACATGTTGTCAGGAAACACTACATCTACATTAAAAAAATCTGGAAACAACTGTAACTGAACACCCTGCTAGAAACATATAGGCAGCAACCAAATGAGGTTGTACTGTAGTATATGGACATGCACTGATTATATCAGGACTACAACCTCATTTGGTTGCTGCCTATATGTTTCTAGCAGGGTGTTCAGTTACAGTTGTTTCCAGATTTTTTATATATCCTATTAGCTATATGTGTGAATAACTTTTGTGCTGTGTATGTCAACGTCATTAGGCGTAGAGTCAATCCACGTACCACCAGCCTGTCATTGTGTTGCACCTACAGGGTTAATCTGACAATTTAAAGTTACAGTGTATTTATTAAACATCATACTGTTAGGTGCTACATTTCACAATACAGGTTGGTTTGATCGGTATGCTACACCTCATGCCGCACAACACATATATGTCGGTATAGTGATTAGGGTCTTATCAGCAGTTGTTAATCAGAGATCCTGTGCTCTATAATTATAGGCTTGATTTGGGATCAATTGGTTCTTCTGAATAAATTCAGAAGAACCAATCAAGCAACATACACCCCTAGTGTTTATTTCTATTATTCTGTGTGTAGAATTTATTTTAATAGAAGAATTATTAAATGCTAAGTTTTAATCGCCCAGGAGTGCGTTTGACAAATGAGCTTCTAAGTGGTGGACGGAGGCACTAATATGCTCCCGTCCTCCAACTTTTATGTGTATTCATTAATTATCAGCTCATCTAACGCACCCAACGTCAAACTAGGCGTTTTGGGCACACTCATTTAACACAAATCCATAAAATTAGTGAGCTGTATATTCTGTCTGTATTCTATATATGTAGGTATGCTTATATTGGGTAAAACTATAAGTTTCAGCGGAAATATAGATAAGAACTGTAACATACGACAGGCGTAGTACAGTAACATTTGTCACCTGGTGGAAATTGAGCCGAATAAATTCCGATATCTCTGTCACCTGCTAAACCCTCCACGACGACAGGAAGAAATTTTTCCCGCATCTGCTCCTCCAATGGAGTTAACATTAGAGATTGTGCTGGCGGCCCACCTCCAGTGGCAGAAGCATGCATCCGTTGTGCTTGGATTTTTTTCTTTAAGTTTGCCCTGATATCATCGAATCTCTTCTGACAATTCGCCCGGTCCCTGACATGATTCCCACACGCAGACACAGCCAATTTTATTTGATCCCACATGTCTTTTTTGATGCTGAACTTGTCCGCCCTTGAAATACATACAAAATATATGACGTTAATTATTGTTAGAAAAACGAGCAGTTTCCTAAACTGCTACCTGTTCCAAGAGATACCAAACATGCTGGTTTAGGTTGAATATGTGCAGCACATGAGCATTTACGTGGAAACATACAAATCTAAGGAAGCTTGCATGAATATTGTATAAACTTTGGCAAACTTTTTAGACTGATTGTTATGGTCGTTATAAAGCATGAGGGATTATGTGTGTAACACTTAACTTTAATTGATAGATATTAGAGAATAAGAGCTTGATATTAAGACATCTCACATGACCTAGGATAACATGTCTTTGAACAATCAATGCAAAGATAGACTTACCTAGTAAATGCCCATACAGAGAGACATAGTGCTCCAAAATCCCTTTGACAAGAACTCTGTTTTCCTCTTCATTGAAACGAGGATTACGTGGCCGCTCCACACGTTTCCTCCGAACACGTGCAGCCCCAGAGCTTGGCTGCTGCTGACTGGACTCTCCTTCCAATGGAAGAGACTCCAAATGCGGCCCACCACCAACCACCCCACCACCAGATACCCCAGCAGCACCACCACCAGACACCCCAGCAGCACTAGCAGCAGACACCCCACCAGCACCAGCAACAGACACCCCACCAGCACCAGCAACAGACACCCCAGCAGCACCAGCAACAGAGCCACCAGCAGCACTCGCACTCACAGCAACACCACTCACACTCCCAGCAACACCAGTCGCACTCGCAGCAACAGCACTCCCCTGAATCCTACGTTCACTCAGACGCGTACTCACACGACTACCAGTACCACTCACCCCACGCCTTTCGGCCATACCTATAGCACTCACAAAAAACAGAAAAGACATTTAAAGATAATCGCACTGAACACTTACAAAGTGAAAACAAGACAAAGATGTTAACAAAACACAGGACAAACCTCTCACAATACACAACAACTCTCTCAGTCAATAGGAAATATGTAAATCGGCCAGCTCTGTGTGTCTCTCTCTCTCCCAACAACACAGAGAATGAATAAAAATACACCCTGCCTTTAAATGGGCCGCTCAATCAAAAACATGCTTGCTTCGGCAGATTCAGCAAGAATAGAAAAAAAGGGATTACCGGCGCCTATAAAGTCCAATAAATGAATATCAATAAAAATCAAACCAATCCTTGGAAAGTCCCAATAATGTCCTTAAGATGAATGGGCAGAGATGAGGTGGATAGATAACTCTCACCATGCAGCAGTGCAATAAATATGTGGAGAAAAGACAACAAAACAAATTATGGTGCAGTATGCCAATCAATGTTGACTAAAAACAGTGAATGCTAACAACACAAAACAGACATAACAGACAAACAAGACAAACACTAGTAAGGCTGAAGATAAACACAAAGCTACTGCTGCGGCCGAGTTTATTCGAGCATTTGCCCGTTCTCGGCCGCAGCAGTTACCTGGCGCGCGCCGGAGGGTGCCGGGCGCGCGCCGAAGCAGCGGAGGAGAGGCCCGCCGATTGCGGCTTCCCCCTCTCCTCTCCGGGTCCGCTGGGTCCCCCGGAACCCCCTGCCGCCATCCCCCACATCGCGGGACACCAGGGCTCCCTCGGGGAGCCCTGGACGCGCGTGCAGGGGGCGCAGGCTCCCGATGACGCGTGACCGCGCATCGGTGACGCGCGGCACGCCGAGGGGATGCCACTAGCAAGCCGGGAAATCTCCCGGCTTGCGGAACTGGCCGCACTTTAATAAAGTGTGCCGCCAGTGTATAATAACAACACATAATGCTGGGTTCCGGAGGATAACAAGGAATTGTAGCAGGTCCAGAGGGGTAAAATTGAGACCCTACTTACAAAACAATGATTGAAAGCAGGCAATGGAGATGAAAATCGCACTGGTAGTCTGGTAGTGACCGGAGCTCCTTTCCGTGCGTCCCCTCGTGCTCAGCGTAGATGATGACGTCACTGGAAGGCGGAACTTCCGGACAGATGTGACGTCACACACCGCAGGACTTCATAGAACGATGCTCCCCTCTCTTTTCTTCCCCCTAAGACCTGGATCGGCTGCTAAACAGTGTCCTCCTTCACCAAAGACAGCTTTTGAAATAAGAGAATAACTTCCCAACGCGTTTCATGCGCATGCGCGCACTTCTTCAGGGGATGTGATGACACTAACACTTGATGGTATATATACGCATTGACTGTGATTCAATTGGTTAATTGCATAATTAAATTCTTAACACAGCAATTGCCACGGTCATAGCATCACAAAAAACAAGCCCTACTAAACATACAACAATCAACACATACAATGAACATAAAACATTAAAATATCAATGTAATATAAAAGTTATATTAAAAATTACACTTTTAAAAAAATAAAGAAGCTTTCAAAAGATGGACTAAATGTATCACATTTATAAAAAGGCCTTCAATTTAAAGTCTATGTTCAGACCTCTTGGAGATAGTGTTTTCAGTTCATATATCCAGTATGCTTCACGCATACTGGCCTGTTTAAGTCTACTACCACCTCTCAAGTTTGCCTGAACAACCTCAATAGCCTGGCATAGCAAACCTTTGGGGTCTTGATTATGACACATAAGAAAATGGTGAGAAACACTATGTGTGACCAATCCCTTTTTTATGTTATAAATGTGCTCATAAATGCGCCTCTGAAATGTTCTCCCAGTTCTGCCAATATACTGCAAGCCACATGGGCATTGTAGCAAGTATATCACAAATGTTGAATGGCAAGTTATAAATGTCTTGATGGGATAACATCTAGAGGTTACATTTGATGTAAACTGTTTGGCATTACTACTAAAAGAGTATGCTACACATTTCGCACATGTGAAAAAACCTTTTTAATTCGCTGCATGTTTCTGTTTTTGTTGGTTTACCAGACAGCTCGGGGCTAGCTTAGATTTTAAATTATTAGCCTTTGAGAATATTATATTTGTTTTTTTGGGGAGAATATCCGCCAAAACATCATCTTTCAATAGGATGGGCCAATACTTATTTATAATCTTTTTGATTTTAGGTGCCATCTCATTATATTGAGTAATAAAAGCAACTTGATTATTTCACCTTTCTATTGTGTCCTTTTTCTTATATTTAAGTAAAGTATCTCTTTGTATATTATTGACTTGTTCGAATGCCTCATCTAAGAGACTCTCCGGATATTTTCTCTCAATGAATTTACTTCTTAGATCTTTGGCCTGGATCTTAAATGTCTCATCTTCAGAACAATTGCGTTTAAGACGCACCAACTGACCCTTTGGAATATTTCGTAGCCACTGTGGGTTATGCTGACTATCAGCACGCAAATAATTATTGGCTTGTACTGGCTTGAAAAAAGTTTTAGTGTGGAGTGTATTTTGACTAATATAAATGTGAAGATCCAAAAAATCAATGTGCTCAGTGCTAAAATTACAAGTGAATTTAAGATTGTGATTATTACAATTTAAATATGTGCAAAAATCAACCAATGAGGCCTGACTACCTGCCCAAACAAAAACTACATCATCAATGTAGCGCCGCCAGAGCACCAGGTTCGCCCCTAGAGGACAGTTGTTCCGGATAAAATCTTCCTCCCAACTGTCCATAAACAGATTGGCATAACTAGGGGTAAACCTGGTGCCCATAGCAGTACCACATTTCTGAATATAATAGTGTGAATTAAACGTGAAGTAATTGTGCGTTAAAATAAACCAAATGCTTTCAACCAAAAAATTCCTTTTAATTGATGAAAAATTACTTTTATTTTCCAATTTGCGAGACACAGCTTGGCAGTCCATTTTATGATCAATCACGGTATATAAAGATGTAACATCAGCAGTAGCCAATATATACCCAGGCTGCCATTTAAGATCTTTCAAAATTTGCAATATATGTGTCGTGTCTCGCAAATAGGATTTAACATCAGTGACTAAGGGTTGGAGGTGATGATCAATAAACTGTGAAAGATTAGAAGTTAGTGAAGAAATACCAGAAATAATAGGTCTACCAGGTGGGGAAGTGAGATTTTTGTGAATTTTAGGTATAAAGTAAAATAAAGGAGTGCGGGGAAACTGAATAAACAAAAAATCAAACTTATCTTGGCCTATAGCCCCTTTATTCAAGCCAGTGGTCAGCAAATTGCCCAGTTCAGCCTTAAAATGCTCCAATGGGTCATCTGTAAGGGGGAGGTATGTGGCCTTATCTCCCAATAATCTCATGGACTCTTGCATGTAATAATCCTTGTCCATCACCACTATACCTCCACCCTTAATGACTATAGAGTCATTATTTTCCAACCTCTGAAGAGCTTCCTTTTCTTGAACATTAAAATTGTCATGTTTAATTTTATAAGTTCGACATGAATTTTCCAAATCCATATTAACCATCTCCACGAAAGAGATATCCAAATGTCCCTGTGAGAACTTTGGATAAAAAGTTGATGTTTTCTTAAAGCTCTTAGGTGGGGGACTATCTGGGCTGCGTGCCTCTCCAAGTGTATTTGTTTGGTTGGATATATAGCATCTCGTGCAAAGTATTTTTTCAGAGCTAATTTGCGGGCAAATTTATGGACATCTATAAACAAATTAAAACTATTTGGCCCACAGATCGGAGCAAATGTTAGACCCTTATGTAGTACCTTTTTTTCAACATCAGTAAGTGGATACTGACTAATGTTGAATATGTTGGAATATTCTATCTTTTTGCTTACTCGATTTCTACTAGCACCTCCTCTTCTCCCTCTGACCCTGTCTTTCTTTTCTTGTAGTTTGGAGGAGGTCAAGATTCTAGTTGAGGTTTCACAATTTCCACTTATGGAAAAATGTGTTCTCTTTCCTTCCTCCATTCTAAAAAAGAAAAAAAAGAAGTTTCATTGGCGAACCTAACACCAACTCGCCATGCACGCCGATACACCTGTGTGTGATCGGCAAATCATCGGCAGAGTGGGAACAAATGTTTTCGGCTTGATTCGGATGGGATTCGGCACTTATTGCATACGGCAAGGGAAAATCGGCAGAATCATGCCGATAAGGAACACTTTGCGAGAGGACTTTTTCGGCGCTTACTGCATAGAGCCCTTGATTCTGTAGTTTTAACGTCTGTGGGTATTCCGGAGAGGTTACCCTAGTGGCCTTAAATAGCATGTGAATCTCTCAGATTGTGGGATGCTATTCTATTTTATTTGATATTATCTCATACGCATCCGATTTCTATCTATGAGCTTTTATCCATTAGATGAACTGGTTACTCACTAATGTTTTTGCTGCTCTATTAGATAATATAGGGCACTGTCCTCAGCTTATTAGCTAGATGCCTGTAGTTATTTGTTACATGCTGTTGCATTTAATGCATCATTCCACTTGTACACTCAGGAAGGTTTTAAGTATGAATTCTGGGTCCTGTCCTGGGAGGAGGATATGTTTTTAAGTAGCCATAGTGGTGTGTACAGATGCAGCCACAAGTATTAGAACACTTGGACCTGTCAATTCTGGGAGATTCTGGGGCAGTCTCACAGTAAATGCCTCAACATTGCCTCAACATTTCTGTGAGATTCTTAATGGCCCATAGGATTAACACAGCAGGGGGTTCCTGCAAACTGAATGGGACTGCAGGGACCCCTGCTGTGTCAATCCGATGGGCCATTAAGAATCTCAAAGAAATGTTGAGGCAATTTTGAGGCATTTACTGTGAGACTGCCCCAGAATTTCCAAGGCAAGAGCTCTAATACTCGTGGCTGCATCTGTATTGATTTATGTCAGACTCGATTTGTGCGACATGAAGTGTGATGAACTTTCCCTCCACAAATCAAAAGAGGAGGTTTCAATTACCCACACCATCTCCTGCAGGGTATTTAAACCCAGCAGAGGAAGATAGGAGCATATTATGAGCCTGAGGAAGCCGTCGATAAGTCGAAACGCATTGCTCTAATCGTCGCACAATTTTGGACCTCGGCGGCCACCGTAAATGTCTGCTTCGCATGTGTTCCAGCAGTAGTTTCAGCTGGAAACTGGACGCGGTAGCTGGGACCTGTCTGTGACGCAGGGAAGACAAACCCTGCCGTGACTTCCGAGGAATACTATTATGAGTGTGTATATATATTATTGAATAAATCTTTGTGTTTTATATTAATACACTCTCCACGTTTGCCCGTTAATTTCTGGGGGACTCTCCTGAGATGAGATGGGAGTACAGTTCAGCCAGGGAGCACATGAAGACATCCCTCCAAGCAGAGGACAAAGAAAAGCAAAGATACCATTGAAGTGCAGTTTACTTACACATGGCCGTGTAAGTAGTTTTATTTACATATTCTATGCTCATGTCACCTGTTTAACCCTGCGTTATACCACTGTGTGTATGCATTGACTGTGTCTCTATGAGCACTTGTGCTAATCTCAGTGGATCATTGGTCATACACCAACCCATTTGATTTTGATTTCAGCCTTGGGGACCCCCTGCTTCCCGAGTTACAGGCCCTCTTATGGGGTGCCTGTATCTCCTGTGCATTTAAATCTCACAGGTCACATGACCGTGACATGTAGATATACTGTAGGAGATACCGGCACCTCATACCGGGGCCTGTAACTCGGGAAGCAGGGGGTCACCGGACCTGAAATAAATGCGGATCAGCTCCGGAGACCCCCTGCTCCCATAAACTAGTATTAAAATTTAAATAAAAATGCTACAATCGCCTGTGAGAGCTGTGCAGGGAGAGGCAGCCCTCTCTGTACAGCTCTCTACAGTATGCAGCTCTTACAGACTGCGGCCAGATCATATGGGGAGAACTTTGAGAGACGCTGAGATCTCATCGCTGCGGTCCGACCAGTATTGGCATTTTCCTACCTCATGATTTGTGATGGTTTCAGATTCTTTCTGAATACCGTCATAACACAAATGACAAACCGTTCGGTGGGAACATGCCACATCGTTCGAGATGGCTGCAAAGTTATTGAAGCTACTAGAATAGTCCCCATATAATCTAGGTAGGTACATGCAACATATAAAAATGATAAAGTCTCTCCCCTTATCTTGGTGGTGTTTGATTTTTTTTAAACATTGCATGTAAACACCTGGAGTCTAATTTTGCCAGGGCTTTTGGGGTGATCCTTCATAAAGGGCATGCTAGGAACTAGCACCCAGACAATCAGTAGGAGGATTTTTGGAGAACCCTGAATAGGGAGTTGGGCAACGGGAAGAAGAAATTCTGCACACTATAATCCACAAGACATTTTTTAGCCATTTATATAATAAGAATCCCTATTCATGGGGGTGGCATTATCATAGCTTACATGGACAAAGGTATTATACGGTAGTTACAGGGCCGATACCTGACAAACGTCAACTTACAAAATAAGACATTTTCCTTAAGCAGCAAACGTACCTTCCTTAGCTCTTCTTGCACACACTTGCCATTTTCCGACAGAGTCTCCTTCTGGTTCCCAGTTTCCATTCTAGGCTCAGAATCTTGCTCCTCAACAGAGGAAGTTTCCTTGTCGCTCATCTTTGCACTTAGTTCACATAATCTTGTTTTAAGTTTTTCCTCAATAATATCTGTCTTGATTCTATGCTGCTGATCTCCACTGCTCAGATCTGTTTCTGATAAATCGCTGAAGTGTTGATCGTTGAAGCCCTAAAAACAAAATCAAGATGTTAATTACACAAAAAAGGGACTTTTTGTATAGTCTACATATTATTTATGTCCTTGTTTTAGAACACATTGCAAGGGGATTTAACAGCATGCATACATTTTCCACTATATTTCACAATAAACTAAAGTAAACAATGTCGGATAGACTAGACTTTTTTGTGAGAAAACAAATTTTGCATACTGTACATGTGTACATTGTGTATATAAATAGTTTTGGATCTCTAAGCCATAGTTGTTCCCACTTCATGTTTACATAAATCAGATAACAAGCCTTAGCACAAGGCTTAGGCTGTGCTTATCGTGACGGCGACAGCGACATCGCATCAAAACAAATGCATTGCCAATTTCGCGTGCTCTTATAGTAAACGCGACGCGACGGCTTGGGTCGCGATCGCTGGAAGTTATCTCAATTTGATTTTTCCTGCGACCGTAGCCTGACGTCGCCGTCGCTGACACTATAAGCGTAGCCTATGGACAAGGCTTAGGGAGTAAATGTATATATGGCGAGAAAATTAGCATGTCATTAAATGGGGATTTTCGTCTGCCTATATGCGAACTTCTGCTAATATTAGACTATCGATCTAAAATCAAAATCAATTCTCTTCTTCTATTACCTTCACTAGGGTTTCCCGGAGCTGAATCACCACAGTCTGTCTGCCACAGACCCCTTGGCTGAGATTTTGGCCTTAGACACCCCCTTCCGCATATCTTGCCATCTCTATCCCACTCTTGAAACACCTAGACAAGCTGTGAACTCCTTCCTCTTGTTTAAACTTGCATGCTGCCCCCTATTTGCACTGGCTGTCATTAAAAAGCATGCAGTATCCATTCCTACTACTGTACCTGCCAACCTGTCCAAATCTGCTGGCCCTTGCCTGAAAGGACATTGGTCTCTGTGGAGTCATAAACATAAGGCAAAGATCGCAATAAATGGGCTCCAAGATGCCAAAAGCCTGCAACTAATTCCCAAACATTTTGGGGATTAGCCGACATCTCTTCTCATCCTCATTCTTTCCCCCTATCTTATCACTTAATTCTGTTACCTTCTTCCACCAGGAGTAATGAAAACAACTCAAACTCCCCTTTTTCAAATGTTTTCCTTAACCGCAGCCTTTAAATGCATCCCGTAATTCAATGGGTAACAGCAGATGATGAATAGCACAGCCAGGAACATCCAACTTCTAACTTGAGTGAAGAAGAAGGAAAAAAGCGAGCAACTCCAAAATAGCAAATGACGTCAGGTATATTGCAGGTATAAATCACCTTTATCACCTTGATAAAGTGCTGTTGCACGAAATGCGTAGGTGCGTTCGTGTGGTCCTGTTATTGTCTTTTTAGCCTGCAATAAACCTGACCTCATTGCTATTTTGGAGTTGCTTGCTTTTTTCCTTCTTCTTCACTCAAATTAGAAGTTGGATGTTCCTGGCTGTACTATTCATCATCTGCTGTTACCCATTGGAATCTACTACTGGATGTACTGCATGCCCCGGATGTCTGGAGTGTTCCCAGAAGTACACAGGTAAAGGGCCGCAGTGCCCTGTCATATACCTGTATTCCTGTGCAACTTTATTATTTGATTCACTTTTATTTGGTTGGGTGTATATTAATGTGTCACATCTGTGGTTGTCAAGTGGACACCACTAGACATATATCCCTCCCTATTGTGAGTTCATTCATTTTTCCTGGACACTCCATTGTCATCTGGATTATTATGCTCAATATATGCTATAGATGGAACTCTTTCTAATTTTGGAGCATCACATTCTACCTCACTCTGCATCCCGTAATTCAGCCCAAACTGACAACCCACTATCCTTGCTCACTTCCTTACTGCTAGAAGCTCCTTTTTTTGACACATCTGCCTTCTGAGCCACCTATGCAGCCACTGGATGTGCTGCCACTATAACTTCTACCACCAGCTCTTTCTGTGCCTCCTGTGCTGCACTGCCCCTTCTTTGTACCCCCTCAGAAAACTCCCCCCCCCATCCATTGCACCTACAGGCCCCTGCCACGCCATTAACACGCCTGTGCAGACCCCCGCTGTTTCTCTCTTCTCCCACCCAACAACTACTTGACCCAACTAATAAATTCTGATACGTCCCCACTGATATTCTGATACTCCCACTCCACACTCCCTCACATTCGTTAGCAGCACAAACACTTTCCGTCTTCCCCCCCCAGCCATTAAAATATCTTGATTTTCAAACTCGCCAACTTGCCGCACTAGCTGTGCCTCCTGCCTGGCCATTCTTCCTGACAGCGGAGAGACCCCTCCCTGGTACGCACTGCCTCTCCCTTATAGGTGCTGATCTCTGTTCTCCCTTGTACTACAGTGATCCTCTCACCTCTGCCCTTGGTTATCAGTCCAGATCCTCCTCAAGTTTGCTGCAACTACTGTCCCTTGAAGAACCCTCTCATGTCCTCCTACCGCCAGCAAGCCTCTTTTCCAGACCAGTCGCAGCATGCATCCTCCTTGTTTGTCAAAACTGTGATGGGCCCACCGTTTCATGCCTTTGGAAAGCTTCAGTGATCCATTCCAAATCCCGCGGTACTTCCGGGACTCGGCCTAGCATAGCCGTTTCTTCTATTTAAAACGCACTTGAGACGTCATTCCTCTCCACCCAACTTCCTCCCACAATGCGCCTCATCACAGGTCTGATCCTCCTTACCGTACGGTTGACAGCATCTTGCATTAGTACTCTGTCTAGTGCGGCCACTCCTGTGGGCCGCCGTGGATGTCCTCCTCCCTTTTGCTAACACCATTACCACAAACTCCAACCTCCTCTTCTGCCTAGCATGTGCAAGTTTCTAAGGATGTGCTATTGAAGTGATTTTACTCTTTGCAGCTGTTGGTGAGACTATTTTAATGAGAAGCATACAGTATCTGCAGATAGAGAGAGTCAGGGGCCTTTTCACTAAACTTCGATAAGTTTAGTGCATTACTGAGCGGGATTGCATGTTTTTACTGCACTATAAGAAAGTTGTGTGAAAACGGTATTCACTAAGAAAAATCTCAAGATTTTTATCGTGCTCTAAAAAATGCCATACCGCACTACTTTATGTTTGCTTGATGAGCGACATGTCGCTCCAGAAGTCTGTAAGTGCTGCAGAGAGCTGCACAGAGATGCTGCCTCACCCTTCACAGCTCTTACAGGCGATGACACAGTTTTAATTAACGTTTTAATAACATAGTATTGAAACGGGGGGTCTCCGGAGCTGAACCACATTAATTTCAGCCTCAAGGACCCTCTGCTTTCAGATTTACAGGTCCCAGTATGGGGTGAGGGTATCTCGCTGCATTGTTTAAATCTCCCGCGTCACGTAGTAAAAATATACCCCTATATGAAGCGCGAAACGTGTCGTGTTACAGTATGCTGCCTCTCTAGAGGTTATGTTTGTATGATTCAATAAAGCCTGATCATTTCTTTTATGAGTGAGCCCCCTCTGGAACCATTTTTTTACCCTGGAAAGTGCTCCGTTGTGTCTTCTACGTGTCTTGCTGTTCTACCCCCTTTAATGCACATCATTGGACCTCCTAAGGACTTAGAAAAGGCTATCCTTAGATAAGGATATCTTCCAAAGTGAGTTCCACGTATGCTTATATCATTGTTATATTATTAGTGGGTGGGAGATTATTATTTTTTTTTGTGTCAGTAATTGCTACATGTGTATACCGACCGGATACACTAGACACTACTCTCCCCATACCTGCTACTCACATTGTATATCAGTATTATGGAGGTGCCTTAAACTTTCTATATATTAAGCATTATATGCTGGATGGGTGTTTGTTTGGTAGCACAAGATCTCTTCTACTATTTTCTTGTAAAGCCTTTAAACAGGGAAAGACCATGTCATATACCTCCCATGTTTGTGGGTAGCTACGGCTAGCCAAGGCAAAAGCCCCGTCCCTCCACTCTCTCGAGATATTTAGTCTTGGGTTTTCCCCAGAGCAAAGTCTTCTCTTAAGACAATCCTCACTCCTACCAGCAATCTTGCTTTTCGTCTTTGGGGCAGTTATCTGGTACCCCAGCCGAAGGTAACTGACCTCCGCCCTGTTTTGTCATTTGTAGTTGGTAAGGACCTTAGCCCCCAAACCCCTAGACAGGGGGTATGCTGCTGTTAGTTACCGCTCCATGTAGGTCCATGGTAGGTTACCGCTCCATGTAGAAGCATGTTTGTTTTCCGTTATCCATGTTTTATTGATCCCAAGCTGTTTGTTTTGAAGGTTCCGGGTTATAAAAGCACACCTCTCCTACAGGGAGATTTAAGATTTAAAATTCTGCATCAGATGTAAGAAAGCAGCTTTGTTCCAAAAAATGGAGGGCATCTACACATACTTTTCTCTACATTGATACATAGACCCCAGAGTTGTTAAGGCTTCCCTAATTCAGTGCCATTGTTTTCAGAGTCAGTGTCTTTACTCACTGAGCAACTCCTTTCTGCAATATGGTTTGTCCTTTGTTATCTTTGGTTCTTCTTCATACGTAGGTTTCAATGGATGATGAACTGAAAGCATCTTTCACAAGCCAAACGTTATATTGCATTCAAAAGGTAACAATAGTGAAGCAACTTTGAACCAGTGTCTACAGACTTCAAGATCCAATTAAATAACCAAAAAGTGCCATCTGGTGGCAAGACAATAGACTACAATTCTATTTTCCTAACTGAAGTTCTACAGAAACATTATGGATGTGGGAACCTTTCGCATGGAGCCGCAAACCATGCTGAATTCACACTTTCAATTATTAACAAAACATTCAGGGTTCGCAGACGATTCGCCACGCATTACGTTAATGACCATTGCAATTACATTTAATATACCGATTTGAAAAAAAATCTCTAAAATTGCTAGATTTGCTTAATAGACTATAAATAGGGCACAGGCACAAAGTTTCACTCATTATCTGGCGATAATTCACTGGATGCTTATTAATCTGGTGAAATTATTAGCCCTTTGAGGGTTGGTTGAAACTTTCACAGGGAATCATATTTGGGAGGGGGGGGGGAAGTTTCAAATGTCATCAATACTTTAGCAAATAAAAATATCACTTATGAGCACATTCACATCTCAGACATGACAACCTGACAACCCTGCTTTTTCCCATTATCTCTTAGCATACGGTGCTTCCCCTGCAGCCAGGGATTCTGGGAAATGACATGCAAATGAGCACACAGCGTCATCTTTTACTTCTTATCAATTTTATCTTGGACCCCTATAAGAATATGCCTGCCGCATTACACACCTTTAGTTACTTTAGTTACACACATTTCTAAACATGACCAAAATATAGAGCGAAAGGAGCATCTGCACAGTTTGCGGTGGATAAGAAATGTTCTTTTAGAAAATTCAACCTTATACATTTCATAGAATATTTGGCAACATGATTTCCCAGATGATTCTTTTAGATATGATGAAAGGTAAAGTGCTGCTTTAAACAAAAGCAACATCGATAGAACAAGTTCAAGAACTGTGTGAAGCAAAATTGTAGTGAAATAACAGCAAATACAATCGGAAATTGGCTTAAATGCTGTTTGTTGGCAATCTTTTTCCCAAAACCTGCCCTTCTGATAATTGTGAAGGATGAGAATCCCTCATCACAAGCCCATGGACGGGGTGAAATAAAAAATAGGCCCTCAGGCATTTGGATTTCAAATAGTCCAACAGGCCCGGATTGCTTTTTTTATTCCGGGATTTTTTATTTATTTTTTGGACCATCAGATCTTGGATTTTTTTGGTTGGGCATCGTTCTGTTTTTAGGATTGGCTACGGGGGGCCCAGGTACTGAAGATGAGTACAGACTTCATCATGGATGGGGTAATCTCAATCTTTTATTACAGATTGCCATTGAGTGCCACTTTGACTAGCTAGGCTCTTATTATGTTAATGTTTAAAATGCTTTGTTTAGTAATGTTTATACAGTATACAGTATTGGTAATGTTAGTGCATGTATTTTGTATGTTCTATTGATTGATTGTGTTTACAGTGCCAAAAGCCCTATTAGACATATTTGGCTAGTATGGCTATTGGCTTTTACTATAGAGCAGGGCCTGGGGAATGGTGTTTGGTGGGGATAGGGGGGCGGGAGGGGTTGGGTATTCGAGGTTAACCCTTTGTTTGCACTAGTGGTTAGTATGGGCTTACCAAGTAGTTAATATTAACCCCTTTGATGCTGGTGGTATACATTGGAAGACACCAGCATCATACGGTTTCATGTATGTTCTACCATAAGTTTTGTAATAATGTATATCACGTAACCCTATCGTAGAAATACATTATTACCCTACCCCATTGTATTGCTATGCAGTAATTAATAGAGATAGGCAAATATGTAAAAAATGCATCCGTTAATTATTCGTAGGTTTTTCAACAAAATTTGATTCACAGACGGATATTTGTAGGCTGTTTGGACAGTTAAATGTATTAAGTGCATTCATGCGAATGCTTCTAAAACTGCTATCATTTTCCCTTTGCACAAATGTTATAACATGCAGATGTGAATGCGTAAGACATTTGATTCGCTCAGAAGTTTCAGACCCTGAGAGAGCAAGTCCGAGATACCTATTTTAGTAGAGTCTCAATACCTATATAAATTTTCACAAACCCATCTTCAAACAACACGTGGAAAGACACCTGTGCTAAAAAAAAAGCACACCTGAGATATCTAGGAGATTTGGAAAGTATAATGTAATGACTCCTATTAGCTTATCTACCAGGTATCTGAAGATAGGACGATTTCAAGCCTGAATAATAATTACGTTATATTGTCTATATACATATATATGTAACCAGTTAAAATAAGGAATATCGTTAGAAATTATATTGAAAAATTATTAGCTGCTTCTGCATTGATAAGAAGGCATAATCAGTCTGAAAACATGAAGGTGTACAAATGTTTTATGTAACTTAAGAATCTCTTGTTTTATTAATTTCCATTTTGTATAAAACTTGGTATGTTCAATGTCTGCTGAGTTGAATAGTATAGGGTCATGAGTTTGGAATCACAGTTTAGTTAAATAGTTAGTTAGTAAAACAATACAATAGAGATTGGTTTTAAAGATTAGGAACACCGTTAATCCTATAGTTATTTAGTAACAGAACAAGGGAGTTTTGTAAATCGAAGTAAAGATAGGTATCTTATGAAATAGTTTTTGAACAATTGATAGAGAAGGATGGGAAAAAATATTGGTTTAAACATTAATGATTGACTGAAGATATATGTAGCCTAAAGACAGTAAAAATGTATATAAGCCAGCATTAGAAATGTACCTGCAGAATCCTGAGTCATTTAACATCAACCAAGCTAAGGATTCTCCACTCTATAACTAAATTCTATATGCCCGGAAACCTGATGTAACTGACTGAAATGATGCTGTAAAAGATGTGTTCTATTTGTCTCTGAATAAATGGAGAAAAGAACTGGACCATGGACTATTTAATATATCACTAAAAGGTGGGAAATTTATTCGCACCCATCTAATGAAGCAAATCTTCAGTATCTCAGGTGTGCTCGTTTGAGCACAGCTGTCTCTCCATGTTTTTTCAAAGGTGCGTTTGTGGGGATATACAGGTGTAGTAATTGTGACAGGAGGGGTAGCTAGGGAACCTAATAAAGAGAAATCCCCAGCTATTTGCCCCTAAAAAAAGTGTAACTTGGCTATCCTAGTAAAATATAATCCAGCCAAATGTCTTTAATATCTGGGGACGAACAGGGAATGTTTAAATGTATACAACAAGCAACAGAGAAGCCCAATGCTACATCCAATATGACAAAAATACACAGTAAAATACTTATATATTCTCTTGAAAAAGGGTCATTTCGTTTAACCCTTTGGCTAAAGCATTGTAAGTCTGTGAGCGATGACAAGGCAGACCCAGTTCACAGGTCATAGCACTACCAGATAAAATACTAATATACCTCTATTAGGATTAAAATTGTCATTTACCTTGTGTACATTTGCCACGCTAAATAGCTCCCCTTTTTGACACATATTCATATATATTTTGTGGGGGCTCAGGGGTTCCCAAAAAGAGCTTGCTGGGGTTCTGTGTGTTGTTTGTTTACTTATTTTCAGCTGTCTCAGCTGTTGGAGGTTAGTGGCTCCTCCTTCCCAGGTTTTAAGCCCGCCTGTGACAGGGTAAATAAAAGCCACCAGCTATATGCCTGGCAGGTATATGTTTAGTCTGCAGTGCAGCAGTGATGTGGTTAACTTCAGCTGGGAAGCTCATGACAATTAGTTGGATCCCAGCTGCCTAATCAAGGTGTGTTAAAAACCCCAGGATGTGTACACATGCAGCTAGCTGGTCAGGAGACAGGAGTGAGTTACTGAAGAGATTACTGATATAAGGTCTGTTTGCAAAGTACATGGTTTATGAACTGTTGTGTCCTGCATGCTGAAGAGAAACTGTTTTGTTTGCCATGCTAAAGAGAAACTGCTTTGTTTGCCACGCTGAAGATAAGCTATTTTGTTTTGTCTGCTGTATGTTTTTAAGGCGAAATAAATAAGCCTTGTCAAGAGACCCTGCGTGTGTAGTTGCATGTACCCTGCAACACCGCCCCTCCCCACTTCCCAAGTCAGCAGGTCCTTTTCATTTTACTGGATATAGATCCAATGTTGGTCTTTCTCCCTCCTGTTAGAGGTAAATGAGAATTTTAACCCTAATAGAGGTATATGCATTGCAGACCTGAGGAAGAGAGGAGAACTCTCGAAAGCTTGTTCAATAACATAAAATGTTAGTCCAAATAAAAAAGGTATCACCTAATATTCTGCACAATTGCAACTGTATATTCCTTGACTTACAGACCTTTTGCATGAACCATTGTGTGAACAGATGACAAGATACCATGTGAAACTCAAACAGTGATTAAAAGTACACTTCCCAGAAACGATACTGTACTTCAAAGACATGGTAAACAATAGTTGTATGTACAATGGGGTCATAAAAACTCTAGGCAGAAAATGGGCTACAGGCAGGGTTGCCACCTTCGACTGACGGCCAACCCGGAGATTTTTATTTTATTTTAAATGACACTGTTGCCATGACAACGGCACGCCACGCAACGTCACGCGGCGTCATTTTGCCATGACAACGTGGCACCGCATCACGTCATGACATGTGGCATCTCATTGTCATGGCAACGGGAATCACGTAATGCTGTTACGTCACGTGACGTTCCCGTTGGCATGGCAAGGCAGCGCCATTTTACGCCGCGCAGCCTTATTGACAGTAGTTGTAGGGGGAGATGCCGAAGACATTGCTGTTGCAGGTACGGTTGCTGCGTTAATGGTATATGGAATTGTATATTAGCTTATGTCATTTCTATTATTTATAACCAACGCTGATGACAATCTCACAAAACATCTTGAATCACTAGTGGCGGTAGCAGCAGCAGCAAGTTGCATACACACACATATACATTGTGTGTGTGTGTGTATATACAGACACACACACACACACAAACACACACACACATATACACACACACATATATACACACACACACACACACACACACACACACACACACACACACACATATACACACACACACACATATATACACACACACACACACACACACATATATATATACACACACACACACACACACACACACACACACATATATATACACACACACACACACACACACATATATATATACACACACACACACATATATATATATACACACACACACACACACACACATATATATACACACACACACACACATATATATATACACACACACACACACACACACATATACACACACACAATATAAATATATATAAATATATATTTAGATACATCCCAGTGCACCTTAGTAATAAATAAACAAACTTGAAGCAGGGGAACAGGCACTTGAAGCAGCAGCCCGAGCAGCAGCAGGAGGAGGAGCCAGAGAGGACGGAGTGACAGTGTGATTCAGTGAGCACTGAGCAGCGTGGCATCGCAATGCAGGGCAGGGCAGGAACCGGTGAGTGACCTGTAGCTGGCTGTAGTGGAGACAAAGAAAGTCAAGGAGGATTTGACTTCCGAATTGGGGGTACTTGGGAGCGCTCGTGTGTGTGTGTGTGCGCACGCAGCACCCTCCACCACAGCCATCCAATCCTCTGCCGCCCGGCTCCTGTCATTGCGCACCACTGCTCACTGCCGTCCAGACCACCCGCCCACCCGGAGATTTCAGGGACAAACCCGTAGCCCGGAGAAAGGGATGCCAAACCCGAAGTCTCCGGGTGAAACCCGGAGAGGTGGCAACCCCGGCTACAGGTAGCTGATGACCAGTTTTTTAGTTTGGCTGAGAATGAGATTGATAGGGATCTTTCTAACCAATAGTAAATGGTTATGTGTAGGGAGGAAGTAAAAAACTAGTACTAAAAAAAATCAGAGGATTTTGTGGGAGAGAGAAGAAGAAGATTCAGAAAGCAGCTCCAGAAGGATGACCTAATGATGACGTGAAGGAACTCCTCAAAAACACCAGATATGCACAGGAGGAGAAGAGGAGGGTAAAATATATCTGTATGGAACATGTAATATCTAACATTATTTTATAACTAAAGTACACAGACGAATGTAATGTAATTTACCATATTATGCTTACACACATATTGTAACAGCAGTTTGATTTGTGTACATCAATACAATATTTTTCATATTCACGTGTATTTGCGTTCCTGTGTCACACTTCCCCAAAAAGAACGTGAAATACATAAAGTTGTATTTCTAACACAAACAATGTGTTCAGTATGGGAACTAGACTCCAAAAGTGTTTTTTAGTTATCTCTGATGGTACAGTATATCACTAGATTACAACGTATTTGACATTAAGAGTGACACAATTACATGTGATCACACATATAATAGTTACATGTTAATTATACATAAGAGAGATGTCTATTTATAAGTATAGTTGTGTACTAGAGAAGGTATATCAGTTTCTGTTCATCAGGGGTTAATAATCAAGCCCGTTTTCGCTGGCTTTTTTACTTTAAATAAGCAGGCTCAGACCACATCTCCCCACTCCAAGACGAAGCACTGATTCTAGCGTGAAATGCGTTGAGGGGGAGATTGTGGTGTGGCCGTGTGTTTTGTGAGGTCCCAATAAAGTTTTTTTCAACCCGGAAGTGCCTTCGATTTTGTCACAGGCTGTGACGCCAGATTTCTTCCTTTCCATCCAAAATATAGATAACAGTTGATTATGACAACAAAAATGGTACTGTCATTTTTTCCCATTTTATAGAATGAATGGATAATAGCTCCATATTTACCAAACAGTGCTGTTCCACAAGACCCTTTACAATAATAAAAGACACCTTACGGTCCAGGGTGTCTTCCAGTGCCAGAAGGTTTCTTGAAGAAATGCTTAGTAAAAATTGACCATCATGTACAGTACTATAGTATTTTTTTTAAATTAATTAGTTGGCTAATAATTAGAACTGTGGAAAAATACCTTATTTGTGCTTGAAGTCCATTTCTGCACTTTGATCAAATTACTTCCTTCACCCAGTTCCTCTGATGCAATCTTGTTCTTTCTCCACCTCCTTGACCTTTTTTCAATATCATAATGGGTTTTCTCGGTCTCGCTGCTGTCGGAGTACTCTATACTAATGGACTGTGGGTTAAAGTTTATATCCAGCTTTCCATAAACACGTTCCTGTTGCATTTGATCACCTGGAGCTTTTCTATTTGGCCTGAGGGATTTGACAGATGGTCTGATTTCCTTTAAAGAGTTCACGGAGGATGTTTCTGAATCAGAATACACTGTTTCAGTGTTTGTGTATAGTCCAGATGATGGGGATGTCACAGGCTGATAATAATCATTGCTGCATGCCCATTCAGTGTTGTACTGGGAATCTGCATAGCAGGAGTCATCTGACAGTTGTCTTGTTCTACGTCGATATGCACTGAGGGCCAAGCTCCAGTCGACTTCTTCATCACTATCAGAGCCCATCTCATCATAAGCTGATACAACAGAGGACTCATTCTCCAGTGCTTTGAACACTTGACTCTTTGGCTTGGCAAGCATTCTGGGAGGAGGCAATGTTATGCTCTGCAGTGCTACCCAATTCCCATCAGAGCTCTGCAGAACAGGTGATGGACCTATTTAGTGAACAGAGAGTTTTTGCGTTAGTTTTTTCATTCAAAAATGCTTGTCCATTCTACAGTACAATCACACACAACACATGAAACACAGAGCTCTGTCCAGATAGGCTTTTTCCTATGCTATTTGCACATATGATTAATTTTTTTATTTTGTATATAAATCTTACAGTATACTTCCTGGTGTTACATACAAGAATTATTATCCTTTTATTTGTAGCGCAACATTATTATTACTGTAGCGCAACTTTGTGCTAGCTTCCAATAACATGATATTAAGTATGCGTTAGCATTAATCCCATCCAGAGAGGGTGTCACGGGGGAAAGGAGAGAGTCCTATTTTAGTAGAGTCTTCATTGACTTATATACATCCCTAAACATTCCTTTATACAACACTTGAAGAGATACCTGTGGACAAGCCGATGCTACCTGGGAAATAGACAAATGATATTAAACTTATTTAAATTAGCATATTTCCCCGGTGTGTTCACTGGTATCTCTACAAGTGTTATATAAAGGAGTGTTTAGGGCTGTATACAAGTCAACATGCCTTCTTTCTAAAATAGAAGTTCATGGTTGTTAATACCATGTTGAACAAGTTTGGAGTTTGATGAAGTAAACCTCTTCCTAAAATTATATTTTTTAATGAACATGTAAATGCATCTTTGGATCTTGATAGCCACAACTGTACACTTAGGGGCAGATCAACAAAGCTCTGTTAGTTACTTATCGAGACAACAAGCCTTTTATTTTACGTAGCTACTATGTCGCGGGGCACACAGGGTACCAGACGCCATGACGTAGTAGCTACTGTACATCATGTGGCATCTCTAAGGGTTAAGTCAACTCTCTACAGAATAACAATGAAAACAGCATTACAAATAATATATATTACTTGAATCATATAGGCTGTCCACACTTTTCCAGCTGGGTAACATAGACGGTCTTTGATCTTTGAACCTTTTACGGTGACTTTTCTGTTGCCTGCACCGCATCTCAGGAGTGCTGGAATGCATATCAACATCATTGCTTGCTGTATCTTCACCCATCAGAGAAAATGCAGAATGAGACTTCTGCTGGAAAGAAGTTAATTAGTACTGTATAGTGAAAGTAAACCTACTTGTTACATGGGCAAAAGTGCCCCAATGCATCTGTTTCTAACCTTAACATATGCTATATTTAGCAATATTAGTTCATCTTTAGACTGCAATTTCTGATGAGCAGAAACCTCCTATCCTAATGTATCAGTATTTACTAAGTTGTTTAAATAACTTTATATCAACTTCCATAGTACAGAGCTGCAGAATATATATATATATATATATATATATATATATATATATATATATATACAAATGTAAATACAACTGTATGCTCATCTGCATGTCTTCGGCAGGTCTGCAACCCCACCTTTCACCATTTTCACCCAGCACACAGCACTTCCACTGCAGCAAGGGATTCTGGGGAATGACATGCAAATGAGCACACAGTGCCACTTTTTGCTTCAAAAACCATTTTTAACATGGTTCCCAATAGGCTTAAGCTTGCTGCATGGTCACAGCTTTGAGCACAGCCAGGGTTAAGGTGCATACCCAGAAAACCCACCCACAGACATATATATATATATATATATATATATATAATCCATCAACTGACCCTATTTTGTAGATCTTAACTGATAACCCGCACAAAGGGATGGAGATACATTTTTTGTTTTCACATTGCAGTTCTAAGTCCAGCAACAGAATGGGACTCTTGTGTCCTCTGCTCCATCTTGTGGACAAGGCATTTCCTTGTGCTTTGAACTAAGCTACCTAGCCATCTACATGTCAGGAGAGCAAATGGAAGAGAGGAATTGTGAGAAAGACAGAGGAAAATAATTGCCTGGCAATCGAAAGAAACATTGTAAGTAATCCATGTTGTGCTATATCAAATCTCAACCATAATCACAGGGATCTCCCTGTCTCCGTTTATAAGAGAGGCCGCAACACAAAGAAAAAAAAGAGGAAGCTAACCGGCAAGATGGTTGCTTATTTGGACCAATAGCATGTCGGTTTGAGAGCTGCATAGTGCCGCTGATTCTACAGTCCTGTGTGAGACGATGGGAACAGAAGCCCATGTCCAAGGCACGTGGTTTATCTCTGCATCTATTATCATGACACTTTCAAAGGTGCACACTACAAGTAGAGCAATTTAAAAATCATTGTAAGCAGCATTATGTCGAGAAGATCTGTTGTTGATTATTCAAGTATGCCATCCAGATTGTACATGCACTTTGTAAGCCTAACTTTCCTGCATGATTTGCTGCACAAGTCTGGTGAACATGGTACAAGCACACATAGCATGCCTAATGTATCACATACCACCGAGCAGGCATTGTTTTCCTGACTAAGGCTTCTGTCCTTAATCAAATATCCACTTAAGGAGTTTGTGATGTTCAAACAGGTGAGGCAAGGTGTCCCTGCTGTGAGTATATAGTATCAATGATAAAGTTACTGTATAAGCACAAAAAAAGCCTTTTTCATACTGGATTCAAGTCATGGATAAACTCCATTTTGACTGCTTTATCCAATTTGGAACCATCACAAGATATTTGGACCACTCCGCTTATTACAGAGTTCAAAATACATCAATTAAAGAAAATAACTTTCGTATAATAACCAAACTCTGGTGTGTGTAGTACTTTATTGACATATACTGTAGATGTGGGACTATTTACATCCACATATTCAAATTCAAGTACTCTTTCCAGTTTGGTGTGTTTATCTAGCATGAGCTATATTATGTATCTGGTTTTTTAGGGTTACAACAAACCTTTGAATTTTTCATATAAGGTTATTCTATTTGGTGGCTCTTCAATGACATCTACACATCATATTTGCAATTATTTTTTTCTTTGTTATGCAGGCTCTCCTTCAAAAACGGAAACCGTGAGATCCTCTTGGCCACATTCTGTGCTGTGATTGTTTTATATGCTCAGTTTAGGCCAGCACCCAATCCATTGTGGTGAATTTAATCAATTGTTATATTAGTATACTTGTCTAGAGGGAGTGCAGTTCTCCAATCTGGTAATCCAAAGTATTTACCTGTACAGTACAGTAGGTGTTTTGTGCACCCTTTCTAACTGTACCTTCATCATATCCTACCCTTAGCTGTTCCTAAATATGGCAGCCTGTTCTGAGATATTCAGGAAATAGACTCGGTCAAGGTTATAATAAATATTACAGAAAAAGCATTGATTCAAACACTGAACCTCTAAAAATATGTTCCTTAGGAAATGTTATGTTTTTCTGGCTCAATGGGGATCTTGCATTTGCAAACTAACAGAGATCTTATGTGGTACACCTACTGTATATTTGTGAGAGTCTCTTTTAGATACAAATTTAAACAAAACAAAAAAAAGTTTCAGTAAAGCTGATTAATTGAGAAATGCACCTCGAAAACATTTGGATAAAAACATGTTTTAAGGCATGAAGGAGAAAAGGTTCTGTGACACCTTCTTTAATTATACCGGTGAGTGCCTCAAACAAAAACTAAGAGGATGTAATTAATTGATGGGAAAAAAAGAAAACAAATAACATGATTTAATAGTTTAGGGTGTGTGTGTGTGAATATACATTGAAGTTTGAGACTGCTGAAGCTAAAATTCATTGACAGACTCCAAATCAGTGAGGCTCAGAGAAAATCGATGTGTATCTAGCATATACAGTATGCGTGTCTCTCAACTGTGCAGTCATTCAATAGCTGAACAAGCAAAGAAGAGTCAGCAGATGGCAATATTAGCTAGCAAGTGTGGCAAATTGTAATGGAGTGACATTGTAGCAGTACCAGCAATTATAGCTAGCAAGTATGGCAAATTGTAATGGAGTGACATTGTAGCAGTACCAGTTTTCATTGACATTTATGCTTGCTATCTCCACATGAAAGATGACGTCCCATACTGGCCTGATCAAATGGTCCTTTTATTGAGCAAAAAAGAAATGTAGATTCTTCCTTCCAAAAGTGATGGCCACCATGCCGCTGCTACAATCAGGATTACCGACAAGGAGGGGACAGCTGGGACTACTGTCCCAGGCCCAGTCAGTCAAGTCTTGATCCACGGGGGGGGGGGGAAGGGAGCGGTATTCTCAGGAACACACCCAAAAAATAAAAATATACACAATAATAGTGCAGTATATTAAGGCAAAAGGGAATGGGTGAATCTTGGCTCTAATGCAATTCCTACTTACAGCAGGTAAGATTTAAGCAGGCAGTGGTCTGACTCTGTCAGGATGATCTAGGTGTAGGGTTAACACAGAGAGGGGAACTTGATAGTAGATAACTTCATGCGGGATACTCTCAAGGTATAACAGCTCAGATTCACGCAGAATAGCATAGGAAAGAGAGACGGACCATAGTATAGATCACAAAGTACAGATTTTATCCCATCAAGCAAGGTGCACAAACGTACTTACAATAAGTACTTGAAAGATATTCACGTAGCAGTTTCGTGAGACAGTAGAGGGCTTTTTTGGCGATGGTGAGCTGGCTGGCTGGATGTCTTCCCTTAGCTTCTACCTCCCCGTCGCGGTATGGCGTCTGACGTCACTTCCGGCAGCACGGGTGATGACATCCGGTGGAGAGCAGGGGAGATGAGTGCCTGGCAACCCTACAGTTTATGACTTGCACCTCTGCCTGGCCCCTCCTTCTACAGAACCATCAGCACTGAAGGGCCCTCCCTTTGCTGCCGGCCACCACCCATCTGACACTTCCTTCTCCAGGCTCTCATGCAGAACTGAAAGGCCCTCCCCTTTGCTGGCCACAACCCACCTGTCCCTCCTTTCCCCAAGGCCCCCTGCAGGCCTCTACTGGTCCTGCAGGGCCTTCCTGTGCACCGGTCATCATTCTTCCTGCAGGATCCCTTTTTCGTTGGCCTCACGCAGGCCCACTTGCGGGCACCAGGTAAGCCCACATGCATCTGTCACTATGCTCCCTGACCCCCTCTTTATACCTCTCTGATGCTCATTACCCACTTATATCCTCCACAGGCCCATTACACCCTCATATCCCCCCCCCCAGGCCCTCTAACCCCTCCAGGTTTATTTCCCCCTTATATCTCATCTGGGACATCCTTGTACCCTCCCCATTAACTCCTTATACCCCTTACCCTCCCCCTATGCCCATTACTCCTGTATACTCCAAGGCCAATTACCCCTTTTACCCTCTCCAGGACCTCATAACATCCCAAGCAGGCCCAATAACTCCCAGGCCAATTACCCCATTATATCCCCTCCACAATTGATCTTGGTCATTTCTCCGTGATTTACCCCGCCGCCGCAGCTGATCCGCCGCTGGAATCCCCACCGCCGGCCATTTCTAAGGTAGGTGTTAGAACTGTTTAGGGTAGGGGGTTAATTTATGGGTTTAAGCTATTAGAATAGGGGGTTAATTTAAGCGGGTTTAGTGGTTAATGTAGGTGGTTAATTTAAGGGTGTTAGCGGTTAGGGTAGGGGTTAATTTAAGGGATTTTAGGATAAGTGCTTAGGGTAGGGGCTTTTAGGGTAAGGACTTTGGGGTACAGGGTTTTAGTGTAGGGGTTTTAGGGTAAGGACTTAGGGTAGAGGGTTTTAGGGTAAGGCACTTACCTTATTGGAGAAGTGGCCAGCGGCGGCAGGGTGAGTCATTTTGGTCATGGAGAAATGGCCATGAACAAATGTCTTAGATTGTCCCCCAGGACCATTACCCCTGTATACCCACCAAGGCCTGATTGCCCCTTAATGCCCCCTCCAGGACTTCCAAATACCCACTCGGCCCATTAACTCCTTATACTCCCCAGACCAATTACTCCCTTATACCCCTCACCCCAGGCCTATTACAGCTGTAAACTTCCCCAGGTCCATTACACCCTTGTACTCCCTGCAGGACCTCCTAATACCCCACCCCAGGCCCATTAACTCCTTCTACCTGCCAGGCCAATTACCCCTTTACACCTCTGTTTTACCCCTTTACTAACTTTGTTAGTCGGTGAATCAGCATTTAAACAACCTTTTTGCTTCCCATTAAAAAAAAAAAATTGTATGTATCGAATACATTTACCAGATAAATATGTATGTTTTTTTTTTATTATGTTGCTGTATTTTCTTTTTCTTTTTTTAATTGTTTATTTACACAGGCCCATTACCCCTGTATATTCCCCAGGCTCATTACCCTTTTACACCCCCTTCTTATACCCCCCCCCCCCCAGTGTGCCAGGGGAGGGAGGCTGCTTTTTACACGTGTCCTGGGCACAACAATTTCTGTTGGCAGCCCTGGTCACGAATACATGTTATGCGACTACAGCTACTATTTTCCTCGAGTTCAATGACTGTAAATTTAATTCAAGTACACGTCCCTCAACATTTTCCAGCATAGCTTAGAGACTGACAGATTTAACATCTATTGTGTGAAATCCATATTGTTAACAAGGGATGAATCAGTGATTTACTACTGCACGCATAGAGGAGAGCGTCAGGCTTTTGAAAATTACTTAGCAGTACTATCCTGCAACATCTTTTGATATTCAGACTTACAGCACTCAGTAGTGTATCTGAAACATAAAATCGCCAGCTCCAGCTTTTGAGCTAAGATTTTTTGGCATGGCTTCGATTTGACTGAAATGTTAATTTGGAAATGCATTATGTTAACTAAGCAACGGAACATTTTTAGCCAGCGAAAATAAAAATAAATAAATTCCCATTGTTCCATTTTAGTTAAAAATTGTGTCATATGGAGCGCATGCGCGACGGCAAGGAGCATGGCTGCATAGGATAAGTGCTCCGTGCCTCGCTAGAAGATATTGTTAGCTGAAACCTACTGAAACCCATTAAAATCGCCCGATCAACACTCCATCAGACACATAAAGCCCCACTGTACCCCGCAATGTCACGGAAAACCCCCAAAACAGGCAAAAAAAAGGATCCGGCGGTGCAGGAGGAGAAATGGCGCCACATTCAAACGCCGGCTCGGAAACGGAGCCGGACGGAGAAGGAGAGGATAATCCTGCATCAAGACCGGTGAGACAATGCGACCTGGATAAGTTATATGAAAACCTCAAAGCATTGCTACAAGCTGAGCTTAAGGACGTTAAGAGAGAGGTTACCGGGCTGGGGGAGAGGACGAATGTCCTAGAAACTAAAATGGACCAGTCAATTAGATCCATAAGGAGACAGTACCGCAAATACATCAACCTCCATGAGCAAATAAACGAGCTGCGGGACCGCCAGGAGGATGCAGAAAACAGGGACAGACGCAATAACCTCCGGGTGAGGGGGGTCCCTGAAACAGTCCTGGACTGTGAGGATTTCATCTTGAAATGGTTGGAGTCCCCGCTGCCTGACACTCCTAAAGAATGCTTAGCCCTCGACAGGTGCCATAGAGCTTTGAGATCCAAGCCTCTAATGCACGAGCAGCCAAGGGACATTGTGCTCAGAATGCACTATTACCGCTCAAAAGAAGCGGTGCTGCACAAAACAAGACCCCTGCCGGTCGTAGAATATGAAGGCGTGCGTATGTCTATCTACCAAGACCTATCCCCAGAGACACTTGCCCGCCGTAGAGCCCTGCTGCCGTTCACAAAGGCCCTGAGGGAAAAAGGGGTGAGGTATAGATGGATCTTCCCCTTTGGCCTCCAAGTAATAAGAGGCGGCAAGGCAAGCACCTTGCGAGGACCGGATGAGGGGCCAGCCTTCCTCCATAAGCTAGGCCTAGGGGAGGCCCCGGCAGCGGAGGCCCCCAACAATGCCCTCCCAGAGCCGATATGGGACCATCGGGCAAGATCCCCAAAGGGGATCAAAGGGGTGCAGCACCAACATAAGGGGCCCAGACTCAGTTCAATGTTCAAAGTTGGTGAAGTTCCATCACCTAGTATGTTTGAGTTTCGGGCTACATTGATTACACCACCAAAAAAGCAACGCATCCCCGAGGGAGAGAACGGGGATCCCCGACACCCCAACAATGGATGTCCGGAGTCCCGGCAGCCTGCAACGAACTAGAACACCTGTGGAGAAAAAGTGTGGCCTACCTGGCAGATAATGGCGGCCCCAGACACAAGATGGCGAAGCAGACCCAGAAGGCGGGAATCCATACTGAAACGCAGGAGCTGGAAGAGAGCGGTGAGCGGGAAACAAGAGTAGAGGCGCGCACCTCCGCACGGGTTGGAGACGACTTCCAAAATGGCCGCCCCCCGGATACGCGTCACAGATGCGGGCCGGAAGGAGCAACGCCATCTTGGAGGTGGCGCGATACTTGCCCTCATTGGCGCAACCCGATGACGTTACCACCAAAGACCGAGGACTGTGGAAGGACCCCAAAGCAGGCCAGAAGATGCCGGTCGACCCGCGCAGGCCTAAAGTAGCCACCTCACCGGCCCGCCACGGGCAGTTTGAAATCAGAAGCTGAGTTACGCTGAAAGATGACAGGGGAAAGCGATAGGATAGCGCCGCAGCGGCGGTCCCAGTAAGCGAGTAAGGGCAGGGTAAGTAGAAGAGGGGGAGTTAAGACAGAGGGGGAAAGTAAGAGAATGAAAAGAAATAAGATGAAAAGAAGACATCTTAGGAGATAAATTCGTAAGAAGGAGTAGGGAAGTAGGCTTGAATGAAAAAAAGGGAGCAGGGAGGAAGAAAAGAGTTAGGAAGGGGGAGAGAGGAAAGAAGGAAGAGGAGTACGAGGGAAGATAGCAAGTAGGAAAAAGAAAGGGGGAGCAAGGAGGAAACCAGAAAGATATACAAAGATGCAAGATGGACAGGAGGAGTGGTGACTGGAAGTGGAGGATAGGGGGACGTGACGTAGGATGAGAGGAGCTAGGTAGCAAAGGACGTAAGGTCGGATCAGAAGGTTGAGGAAGACAGGAGGAGAGAGAGAGGGGCAAGAAAGCGAGTAGTAAGAAGACAAACGGTTTAGATTGACAGCAGGGGTCAAGGGGGAAGATTGAAAGCAAAAGGAAGGAGGAAGAGTAATAGGGGAATCACAAAGACTCGCAGGTTGCTGAGGACAGGACACAGAGGGCATAACCGGATATACTACAGGGGTGATCAAAGCCAGGGCAGACGCTAGTTATACAGAGTAGATGCTAGGTTTCATTAATTCAAGTTTAGGGAGAGCGAGGCATGAGCCACGCACTAGGGGAGAGGAGGGAGGTCTTCCTGGGCCCTAGTGAAGTCCTCGGGGACTGGGCGCGGAGGGTGAGTAAACTTCATCCCACGTTTCCTCCGGACATTTGGAGAGGAGCCCAGTTTCCCAAGGATGATGATCTCGTCAAGGAGGCGGCGGCGCCGAGACGACGAGAATGTTACTGTCTTTTGTCTTGTTTAAGTGTTCGTGTGTCCCCCCCAGGTGTACCCTTTTGTGTGCTCCCCCTTGTGTTTCCCTGTAGGTGGCGCAGTGAGACATCACAACTCGAGAAGGAGAGAAGGTCAGGAATTTGGTCCAGGGACATCTACCCGGAGCAGCACTCAGCAGCAAAGTCATCACATATTCTCAGATGAATAAGGAACTCAGGCTTGTATCACATAACATTAAGGGGTTTAACAGCCCGGCCAAACGAAGAATCGCCTTCCGAGATTATAAGCGCAAAGGGGCAGAAATCCTGTTTCTGCAAGAAACACACTTTTCCCAAGACAACTACCCCAAATTCCTAGATAGAGACTACCCGACACACTTTTTGTCTTCCGCAAAGGTCAAAAAAAAAGGGGTGGCCATACTAATTCATAGAAGAATACCATTCGTACTTGATAGGACCTTCAAAGATATAGAGGGACGATCCCTCATAGTAAGAGGGACAATTCAAGGGTTTCCAATTACTTTAGCAACAATATATGCCCCTAACGAGACAGCCCCAGGTTTTTTCTCTACCTTCTTTGGAAAACTTAACAGAGTGGCCAGAGGCAATATCATTGTCGCCGGGGACCTGAACAGGGTGCTACGGGAGGACCTTGACAGATGTACATCCACTAAAATTACACACAGATCCGACGTACTAACAATTAAACAGGGCCTACGCGACTGCCAGTTACTCGACATCTGGAGGGAACAACACCAGAGACAGAAAGAATACACCTTCTACTCACACCCACATGACACATATAGCAGGATAGATTACTTCCTTGTATCCAACAGAATGGTCCCTGGGGTCTCTCACACCGAGATCCATGATATTTCATGGTCTGACCATGCATCTATAGAGCTGCGGTGCACACTAATCCCACTAGACAGACCTAGAGCGAACTGGAAACTAAACGAAATTCTGCTGAAAATCCCAGCCCTACAGCTAGAAATTGGGAAAAAGATTACACAATACTTCGAGGAGAATGAGGGGAGTGTGGCTACACACTCCACACTGTGGGAGGCCATAAGGCTACCCTCAGGGGGGTCATAATGAATCTGGCCGCTAAGCGGAAAAGAGAGCGGGAGGGAAAAATGTTGAAGCTAGAGGAACAGCTAGCGGAACTTTCCTCCCTTCACAAAAAAAACAAAAATGCCCACACGCTGACTCAAATACTAGCCACTAAAACGAGTCTTAACCTCCTCCTCTCCGCCCAGGCTGAGAAGGAATTGACATGGTCCAAGCGGAAATTTTTTGAAAAGGCCAACAAGCCTGACACACTACTTGCCAATAAGCTAAAAAATAAGCTTCCAAATTATCACATTCACGCGATTCTAAACCAAGATGGGGACCTTACCTCCATCCCAGCGAACATCGCGGGGGAATTTAAAAAGTATTACGAAGTATTATACAATGGAGATAAGGTAACCCATAACCCAAAAACAAAGGAAGACTTACGGACCTTCTTAAAAGAGGCACATTTACCCATTCTGAAGAGATGTGAGAGGGAGGCTCTCCAGTCGGATTTCACGATGGAGGAACATTATGGGGTCATTAAAGCACTAAAATCGGCTAAAGCCCCAGGGCCAGATGGCTTTTCAAACTTATATTATAAGAAATATTTAAAAATTCTAGCCCTCCACATGTTGAAGCTATTCAACAAAATCTTAGCAGGGGCCTCATTCCCAGCACAAATGCTCCAAGCCTCAATATCGGTGATCCATAAACCCGGAAAGGACCCGGCAGACTGTAAGAGCAACCGGCCCATTTCACTGATTAACTCGGACCTCAAAATATACTCCAAACTTATAGCCAACAGGGTGGGTAGCGTTCTTCCCGGGTTAATACACAGATCAAGTAGGGTTTATCGGAGGTAGACAGGCGGCAGATAACACCAGGAGAATCATTGACCTAATTGATCTGGCCCAAAAAGAAAAAATTCACTCCATGGTGTTAAGTCTGGACGCCGAGAAAGCCTTCGATAGAATAGATTGGCCCTACCTTTCGGAAACACTGAGAGCATTTGGCTTTGAGGGACACCTCCTGCAGGCCATCCTGGCGTTGTACAAAAACCCCACAGCAAGAGTGAGATATCAAGGCTCCCCCTCAGAACAGTTTGAAATCAAAAGCGGAACTCGTCAGGGGTGTTCGTTGTCGCCATTACTGTTTGCTTTATGTATTGAACCCTTGGCGGCACACATTAGGAATAGCCCAGATATCTCTGGTATCCCGGTGGGAGACCAAATGCACAAAGCCGCCCTTTATGTGGACGATGTCATTCTCACACTAACCAAACCTCTCACATCTCTTCCCAATGTATTCAACATATTGGGTAAATTCAACCAAATGGCAACCCTCCGCTATCAAATATTTAGGGGTGTATCTCACAAGGGAGAACAAAACATTATATAAAGCAAATTTCCCCAAGATCATAAAGACGCTGGGTGAGGATCTCCGAACCTGGATGAAGGGGAGCATCTCATGGATTGGGAGGATACATAGCGTGAAAATGAATCTCCTCCCAAAGATGCTATATCTCTTCCAGAGTCTCCCTATCCCTTTGGTGCAGGCGGACATCCTTTCCCTCCAGTCAAAAATTATGAAATTTATCTGGAACGGGAAAAACCCAAGAATCAATAAGGGATTATTAAAACGTCCTACATCAAGAGGAGGGTTAGCGGTGCCTTGCTTGCTGGCCTATTATAAAGCAGCCCAATTAGGGCAGATTTTCCAATGGCACACAGACCCAAGCCTACGGAGATGGGTTGAGTTGGAGAAAAACTGCTGTGCACCAATTGAAATCCAAAATGTAATCTGGCTACCCAAAGCAGGGGTACGCAAGATGCACAACCCGATACAGACCATGGTCAATTCACTAAAAGTTTGGGAGGCCACGAAATTCAAATGTAATTTGACCACCAAAACATCGCTAATGACACCAATAGTGGACAACACAGACTTCGCTCCGGGCCTGAATAGCAAAAACTTCCTAATGTGGACACAGAAAGGTTTATCCCGGCTACTAGATCTGGAGGGCATAACGACCATACAAACATTTGATCAAATTAAATCCTCTAAGAATATCCCAAACAGCGAATTTTTTAGGTACCTCCAGATCAGAAACTTCTATAATAAGATGCCAATTCGACCGGCGCGAACAAATTTCGAGCAGCTGTGTTCTAGAGCTACGGACACAAGGGGACTCACATCTAGAATGTACAGGGAAGTGATCTGCCAGAAGTCGCCCATTGACAACAGACTGAGTTATATGAGACACTGGGAATCCGATCTAGGAGAGACTTTAGATGACGCCGAATGGGACAGAATTATTCAGGCGGCAGCGAAAAGCTCAATCTGCACCACATTAAAGGAGAACGCATATAAAGTCCTTATGAGGTGGTATTACACTCCAACGCGCTTAGCGAAATTTGTAAAAGGCTACTCCGCTCTCTGCCCTAAACAGTGTGGGGAAGTAGCAGATCTCCGACATATGCTGTGGTCTTGCACTAAGGTGGCCCCTATTTGGGAACAAATCAGAGACTGGATTCAGCGCATTTCGCCACTGCCACAAGATGCGAGATCGCAGCACTATGGAAACAACAGGAGATACCAATTATCCCAAAGATCAAAAACAGAATTTGGCATGTCTGCCGGATGGAACAATTAACGAGTTTAGTTAATGACACCGGCTCAAACTTTCTAAAAGTCTGGGATCCATGGTTGACCCAGGTAGACATCCCCGGAGTGGACGCCACCTCGATCTTGCACTAATTAACCTAGGTGCGGTCTCCTTTAAGGTCAGATTAGACATAACGACATAGTGACGCACAATTAGCAGACCTTTACGTGGTCACAGAATAGGGTAATCCCACTACTAGCAATAACCCTTAGGAGGACCTGCCCCAGCTAAATTCCGTAGATATGACCTAACAAGTGGGCCAAGAATCAGCGAGTAAGTTATAACTAAGTCTAGCCACCCTACACCCCCCTTCCCCTCCCCCTCCCCTCTTCCCCTGTCCCCCTGTCAAGTTAGTCTGGTCTTGTTTGTAAAGTTTTAAATGGTTGTGCTTCCGAGGCATTTTTTATATGTGTTTAACAAAAACGGAAAGGTGATAATGGGCTGTGGAACAATGGCTGTATTTGTACTTTCCAATAAAAACTTAAAGTTGAAAAAAAAAATTGTGTCATATAAATTCGTACTTCTCATTTTTAAATTTCAATTTGATTGACTATTTTTGTTTTTTTTAAATAATTAATGATGCTTGTTCTTTAAAATGAGATAAAATTCACTGCTAGAAATACCTATTTTTGTAATTTTTACATACTGTATTTGTAGGTCAAATGGAATACGGACACAGGTCTTAATTTAACGCAATCTTACAACTTCATGCTGCGATTGACTCTCTTGCTCGGAAAATAGTGCTTTCTACATGAAGTCTGGTGCAATACATGTGTATAACTGTCTGCATAAATATATACTGTACACATGTCATTCATAAATAACAACACGCCTGTAAAAAGCTGGGGGCAACAGTGGGTGATGTAGCAAACTCTCCCACCCGAAAAAACAAAGTTCACCAGATTTATCTAAAAAAAAATCCCATTGCTTTTACCGGTTTCTTTTAAAGTTTTTTTGTGAAACTACTAAGTGGGTTACACAACATGTTTATTGTAATCATAAAACATCAAATAGAAAATATAACAAGTCCTTATTTCATAGGACTCTGCAACAGCAGGGTTAAGATGGGGCAGAGGTCACAGGATGGGGACGTCGCCCCCATATGGGCTAATGTGCCTCGGGAATTTTTGCCATGGGTCAGTTCCCCTCCCATCCCCACTCTCTACAATGGTATGGGAATGTTGGTGCACACAATTGGGAGGGGGGAATGGGTGGGGGAAAGCCGGTAGAGACTCTTGGGGGGGAGGTTTAAGTACCTGGCACCCCGTCCTGCAGTACTCTGAATTTCATTGTTCTTTTCCTCACCCTCTTATCCCTGTAATTAGCTATGTTATGGCTAACTATAATTATAAGTTTATATAACCAGATCCATCCACACAGCTTTGGCAGAACGGTCAAGCCAGTCATCTTACGGGTGCCAGGAAACACCAAGAACTGAGGCGCCAATGTATGTGCTCGGACCTCATAGTAGGAGTCCCCTGGGAAGATTGGGCATGGCTGGAGGCATTGACTTATGTGGTTGGACTGTATCCTTGCCCAAGTCTTAGTTAGCAGATGGCCAGAATGGGGCTCAGGGCATGGAGCATTCCCCAGCAGGGCAGCAAGACCAGCGGAGTGTCTCCCTCCATGGTAGTTGCGACACACGGGGTCATCTGCATACAGGGACTAGCAGGCTGGCTGACAGTTTCATTTTACATTGTTGTTTAAATAAATAAATAAAGCGGTGACCTTATTTTACTTCCAAAAAACTGTGTGGTCTCCATTTAGAGGGGGGGAGGTGGGTAACAATTCAAGGGGTAGGCACTCACAACCTTTAAGGGGAATTCTATCATAGGACACAGGTGTGTGTCTCCCCTAGATTACAGATTGAGTATTTTTTATGCACCCACATTGTCTGTTTTCTATAGTAAAATGTGCAATGATTGAGATAGCTGCTTATACAACTACAAGTATATTTAAAATGGCATGATTCTCAGGACAATTGCCTAGATCTTGAAAAAAACACTGAGTGGTTTAAGTTGAAGAATAAATCAACCACAGTTGACCCTGAACATTAATAAAAGGTGGTCATCTTTCTTCAATCCCTGATAATGATGCAGAAAACCAATAAGATGTACACAAGTACCACTAACAGAGAAGAAACAATGTAAAACTGAATGGCAATTTTTTTTAATTAAGTGAAAATTAGACCATAAGAGGAAATACAGGCAGAGGAAGCATGTAATGGACAACCAAAACAATACAGGTACAGTCCAGTATCCCAAATGTTTGTTGAGTTGTCACAGAGTAATGGGAAGAACAAGAGTCACATCTAATAATTTACAGAAGAGAAAGCCTTAATAAGCATTCACTGCTGGAAGTGGACAAGTGTGACGGGGAGGAAGGAGTTAATACCTGATTTGCTATGCATTACTGTGGTTGCCCTGTCCCAGCCATTTTTATTCCCCATTTGCAGGCCATTCCCTAACTGCAAGGGTAAAAGACAAGATGCATTGCTTGCCATACCCTCTAACCGACACATGATGGCAGTCTAGAAGCCGGCATTTCAATGAGAAATACTAATTCTAGAACGAAAGCACCCAGAAACCTGATTTTTGAGGTGCAAATACAGTGTAAAAATGATATTTATGCGCATGTAGTGGTTCAGTTATAACACAAACGTAACATGTTTAATAAAGTGGGTAAAAACTCCAGATCTTAAATGTAAGGCAGGAGCTATTTCTTGTAAGTCCAAGCAGGAATTCTGTGGACATACAGCTGTGATATGGGTGAATGAGCTTCGGTATTTTTATGATGGAGCCTCAAAGAGATCGAGCTGATTAGCATCTTCCTGTCTAAAAGAGTGTCAGTTATGAAAAGACCCAGCAGAACCATAATGTATACAAAACTGACATACTGATGCACAGCAGATGTCAGGCTAGTGACCCCTCCTGGTCAAAAATCAGACTTAGTGGTGCCAAGAAATGGGTGTAGCCCAGGTATGCTAAGTGGCATGGGCGTCAACCTGACCCATGCGCCCTGCCCACCGGACAGCCCTTTTGACCGGTCTTATGAACTGTGGGTAACTTGGCTATTCGTGGGTTGTTTTGTTCCCACAAGGGGAATTGGATCCACATGTTAAAGATAGCTTTGGCCAGTCTGTAACTGTGGCTCCCCAGGTATCCCCAGTGTGATTCCTGAATTTTAATCCATGATGTAAAGATGCAAGACTTTGTTCCAGCCCAGGAGCAACCAGTCCAGGAGTGAAGGGGTTAATAACAACATAACCACAGGACTTTTAAAACCAAGGTTGCGTTTCTGGCGCTTGCAAGCAAAGGACAATTTCTATCGTTCCAAGGACAATTTATTTTGTTCCCTAATCCCAGTGAGTGTTGTTTTCAGTGTATTCTGCAGATGTCGTGTGTTTGTCTATTAAGGAAATAAATCACAATTTATTTTGCAACTTGTTCTGTTCAATCAAGTACCCAGAAATATAAATGTGTTGATAAAAGTTGGTGTCATCGTGACAATGGGTTTAAAAAGGATGGACTCAAGAAGGTCTAAGAAATCTTGTAGAATTGTTTGATTAAGTGACCATAACAGTAGGTTTCGGGACAGTTAACATTTAGCAGAGCTTCTGACACTGTCCATGCTAGCAAGTTTGTCGACAGAATAAGTGTACATGGAACATTTAATTACCTAAAAGGGGTCACCAATGTAATGGAACAAGTTGATAGCACTAGAAAGATCTCCAGATGCGCAGAATGGCGAAACAAGAGATTCCAAAATAGTACAGTGTTTACATCATACCTTATGAAGAAATACTTTAGAACTAAAAAAAATGATAAACCCTGGAAGATGACATTTGAAAACCTGGGGATGACGCTCAATAGAGTGACACCCAGTGTAACAAGATGCAAGAGAAGACGGTACTTAAATGAAACATCTATTTATACTGTGTCTACATTTTGTCAGTTTTTTATTATATTTTCCTACTTATGGATATGTAAAGTATGTATACACTGGCATAAAAACAAAATGTTGTGTATTATTTATAAGGTGATGAATCATAAAACTACAGTATGACTGTGCAGTTGGCCACTTACCCAAAGGGAATCAGATCCTCTGATACTCTCCTGAAGAGTCAGCATGCTCCGATCTGACATAGCCGGGGATGTTACGGCACTGCCTCTCGATCGCTGCCATTCATAAACTGCTTCAACCTGCTCACTTTTGCTTTTTTTCCTCTTGATAATCTGTATTGGTTATTTAAAGTGGAAGCATGATCGATAAGCAGGGCCGCAGACAGATTTCCCAGGCCCAGGACTACAGTTCTGACTGCCCCACTTCCAACCACCAAATACATACAAAAAAAATCCCCACCCCCGCAAATATATACAACCTCCCCACCCCCCAAATACATTAAAAAAACACCTACCCAATACATATAAAAAAAAACAATACATATAACCCCCCCGCATACATACATACATATATACAAAAAACAATGCATATAAAAAAAAAACAATACATATAAAACCTACCCAAATACATCTAAAAAAAAAAACAATGCATCTAAAAAATACCCCAATACATCTACAAAAAAGCCCAATCCATTACAAAAAATAAAAAAATACATATAAAAAAACAACCCTCCCCAATACATATAAAAAATACCACATCCCATATATATATTAAAAAAAAAAAAAAAAAAAACCTGAGCCCACCAATACATATAAAAACACCCCCAGCCCCCCAATACATATACAAATTATAATTTGTTTGACTTAAAGGGACAGTGGGCCTGCTAGTGTATAATTTAACCCTGAAAATAAACCCTGTGTAGAGAAATACAATGTTTCTGGCCTTAATCTGGGACTAAAAGATACTGCGGCGTGACACAGGCATCACAATGTGTATATATGAGGAGAATGGTTTTAAGAATGTAAACACTGATTTAAGAACTTTCATATATAAAAAATTAAAATACAATTTCTTAAACAAAGGTGAAACATTCTGCAATGGTAAGGAGAAAGTATTGTATTCAACATGCATTCACAATACAATAACTGGGCAATTGCTGGATAAACGGCAGATTATGTGGATTAGCTTTTACTAACATACAATATGTTACCACTACCTCAAATTGTGCACACATTGACATACACTTCTTAAAGCATTAGACTTGGAGTGACTATGGTCTACAATTATACGTAGTCCCCATTATTCCTGTGGATGTATAGACTGGACTGAAACAAACTGGTTCAGCTGAAGTTTCAAGGATTTATTTCTCTGGCACCTTGATGAGCATATGATTCAGGATTACTGCAGTGTGCGTCAGAAGGAGTCCCAGAAAATTGGCAATTAGGTGCCAGTAGGAATTAACCTTAATGTACAGTACGAGTCATTCAACCACAGCTGGACATTTACTCATGTTTACTGTAAACACAGCGTATATTTAAGCACTCAATGTGACTTTGGAGATGTCACGTGCACAAGGTCTCCAATGACAACTTTGTAGACATTATAAATGGAATTTTTAATGGTAAAAAAATAGATCGGGTTTGGTTCCTAGAAAATAATCAGAAGCAGTGAGAAATGGCTAACAGAAAATAAATAAAAAGAAGACCAATATATATATTAAAAACACATACTTTTTGAACAATGGTTGTTGCTAGTTCTTCAATCAGCTCTTCCTTATGCTCTCGTAAATAACACGCCTCATTCTGTTTATCCTAAGGGAAAATAGGAAATGTGTTAGTAAAGCATTGCATTATGAAATCTGGGACAAACTACTAGATTAACCCACATCTCTCTGCAGGGTTTTAGGAGGTTATTGGGTATATTCTAATAACGACAAGTTGGGCAAATCCATTTCGGAAAGACCCTTTCTGCTCTGATTTGCATGTTTTGCTATTCAGTAAACCCTTCAAACACTCAAAATGCTTTTTTAGAGGCGGTTTCATTACGGGTCTGCTAATCCAAATAGAATGACACACCTCGCATATTTTGCAAAGTACTGTAGCTGAATGCTAGTAGCTTCAAAAAAGGAAAAATAGTGGGGGGGGGCCTAAAACCTCACTTCAAATAACATATGGAGAGACACTTGAGTGCAAAAAGGAGCACACCTGAGGTATTGTACCCTGGAAGATATGCTAATTGTAAACAAAGTATATCAAAATGAGTCACACCTCCTAAAATATTTCCATAAGACCAATACTGACAAATCTAATGGGTCTTGTGATGAAGGGGGAACTGGTATCAAAGACAACAGGATCAGAACCCACAACCTCTACTCTACAGGGAAGCAGCTCTAACATTGAACTAAACCAGATGCTGGGAAACTCCACTTTCACATAACGCTCAGACTCCTTTTTGTGCACAAGGAACATTGAACTGGCAACCAGGCAGTGGTCTGCTTTTAAAGGAAGTAGGGAGGAGGGGACTACAGGTGTGAGTAGTAGCGCTCAAAATTAGGCTGTGACAATAGCATTTCCCAGCATCTGGTTTAGTTACATGTTAGAGCTGTTGCCTTGAATAGGTTGTGGGTTCGGATTCTGCTGTATCTGACACCAATATACCCCTCACCACAAGGGGTCTATTGGTCTTATGGAAATATTTTAGGAAGATATATATATATATATATATATACACACTTCCTAAAATATTTCCATAAGACCAATAAGACCAATAGGTCTATATATATATAACACAACTGGAGACACTAATAAATTGGAAGAAGTCAGATTCGTTTTTAAATAGTTTTAATCTGAGATTTACAGTATGATCATGTAAAATGGTAAACTTTTACAAGGACAAAATCACAGCTACTAGAATATCCCCCACTGAGTTTCAAGCAGGGGAGTCTGGTTCAAATCCGAGTGTTAGCTACTTGTGACCTTGGGCAAGTCACTTTATCTCCCTGTGCCTTGAGTACCAAAAATATAGATTATAAACTCTATGAGGCTGCGAGTCATGCCTGCAAAACAAATGTTTCATTCTATGTACAGTGAAACATACACTGTCGGCGCTCTACAAGGAAAATAAACTGTTATTATTATTATTTTCAAATACCTATTTTTCTGTGTTACTGGTCAAATTATCTAGACTTGACCAGGTCTTTGTTTATTGAGACAATAAAGTATTACAGCTGACTGCTGACAGTATACAGATAGTGCTGTTCAGCCAGGCAAATCTTTTATTAGACGTGGTTTAAATGATGCAATTTGTAATACAGAATACGTATTATTGGCTAGTTTTAAGCCGTGATTTATGACCATGTCAAACAGTGCAGTTTTACAAGAGCAAACTAGAATATGTTCCTACAGTATGTTTCAATTATTGGATATCAACTGCTGTTTCCATGCTGCCAAACAAAGAAATTGAATTAAGATAACATGTTCTATTTCAGAACACGCAGCTCTGGTTTGACATCAGATGCAGTGGTAAGCAGGTGAAAATGCAACATTACTGAATGGAAGACAAGGAGCATGAAACAAAGTATGGCAGAGAGTATATAAGGACACGACTTGTTTAGGACAGAGACACTCACTGAAACTTAAGTTGTGATTTTTTTTTTTTTTTTTTTTAAACAATATACAAAGACCCATAAAAAAATTTTGACATCAATATGCATTTAAACGGGACAGGGATTCTAATACAATTGCGCTCATCACTGTGTTCTGAAAAGTTTAATGAAAATGGAAATGTGAATAGGTTACCCACACACCTCCTTTCACTATTGCTGCTACAATATTAAGCAGCAATTTGTTCTATAAAAAATAAATGCCACCTTTTTTTTAACCATTGCAAAGTAATTTTGAGGCTGTGTTTCGCAATCCCACCCTTTTTTAATTCTGTACTGTACTTGAATTTTGGAGTTATCAGTTGCTGAAAACATGACTCTCTGGGAGGTTAAAATGGCCACTGTCATTAACACCCATTAAGACAACAGAACATAGGGAAATAATAGAAAGGTGAAAACTCAGCAAAAATTTAAGATTAAAAAAAAAGAAAATGTTAAAGTAAGAAATAGATCAACACAAAATGAACTATTATATCATGTTATGTAATGCTTAAAAGCATAAATTCCGTCTGGGATGGATTTTTTTCCCCCTCCAAATTGTAACAAGGAGGGGGGCCCAGAGCTTATTCCGCCAGTGAACGAGATAATGACAGCATTAGTTGGTGGTGCTGGGCCTCATGCTGAGGACATGCAAAAACCTTGTAGGATCCGCAGGCCACTAGGAAACGTCATCAGGCAGGGTTGCCACCTTCGACTGAAGGCCAACCCAGAGATTTTAAAAAAAAATATATATACAGTAGTTTACTGTACAGTGGCGTCCTCCCGGCATCTTCCCCTGCAATTCTCTTCAATATGACTGTGCAGCGTCAAATGACTCTGGGTTCCCATGGCAACATGGCACCGCATGACATTACATAGTGTCTCATTGTAATGGCAACGGGCGTCACATGATGCTGTTACGTCATGTGGTGTTCCCGTTGGCATGGCAAAGTGGCTCCATTTGACGCCGCGCAGCCATTTTGCCAGTAGTTGCAGGGGGAGTTGCTGGGAGACGTTGACGCCACCTGCCCATGGTTGCCACTAGGCGGAGGTTTACTAGGTAAACCCGTAGCCCGTAGCCCGTAGATATGTGGCCAAGACCATAGTCTCCAGGTGAAACCCGGAGTGGTGTCAACCCAGAGCGAAGGTTAAATTGGATTCCCCATGAGGGTCACTGTCAACCACCACAGTTATGTATTCTCCTAATCTTAAAGTAGCACAGTTCAACTCCAGAGATCTCCTGGTTGTCATCCTATAAAAAAAAAGCATTTTCTTCAGTATTGCGGCTTTAAAAAAGTACTGTATGTTTTCACGTTAACACATGTATTTGAATAAGCAGTCGTGTTCAAGATACAGTAAAGCCAAGCTAATCAAAAGTAATAAGAGCTCTACTACAGTCCCTAAAAAGAGTGGGGCATGGACTAATCAGGCATTCCACCATTTTCCCTTGTCCTGACTAGCAACATTAGTGGCCACTGGCACTGGAGCTGATGGGAGGTGGCACAACTCAATGCCCTTTCAACAGCTTTATCGCCATTCTTTTATACAAGTTTTTGATGCACTTTGTGACATATTACTGCCATTCCTATTTGTATTATTCATCCCTTTAGTATTTTTTGTTTAATATCCATGTAATGCTCTTCATACCAAAATATATGAAAACAATATTGATATCTCCAAGAATCTTTCATGATAACCATTTTATCAATTAATAATAAAAAAAGACATGCAGCACTACATCTTTGTCTTCAGTAAATATATACAGGTACTGTGTATATATATAGCTGAACCCGTTAAAGCACAGTGCTCGGGGTCCACATAATGAGACCGTGTTATAACCGGGATCGCGTTATAACCGTGATCGTGAAATGGCCGCCGCGCTAGGACTTACCCGGCATGTGCAGCTCTCTCCTGTGGTATAACTGAATTATTATTATTTTATATAATAATGTATACATTTTAAAATAAATAAAATAATCTATACTATAATTCTAAGTTGGATTCCGTCTGTTTGTTTGTTTGTTTGTATGTCAGAAGCATCGATATCTCACAAACGGCACCACGTAGCACAAGAAAACGTTCACTGTACATTCTGCGGCGGATTTGTAGGTCAATGCAACTATTTTGAGCTTCCAATGTCACTCACCTCCCAAGTTATGGACATTCTAAGTTTCACTCGGCTGTCCAGCAAAAATGTTATAGCAAGAGCAGGGGTGGGGGGCGTGGCTACTAAGGAAGGGGCGTGTCCTTGCCTGGATCTGGGCTGTGTACACACACAGACTCACATCTCTCACACACATACATCTCACATATACATAAATATACACACCTCCCACATACAGACACATACATATGCACACACCTCTCACATACACGCACACTGACTCACAGCACACTATTAACCCTTTCAGTGCTGGGGGAGGGGGTCATAGCACACCATTAACCCCTTCAGTGCTGGGGGAGGTCACAGCACACCATTAACCCCTTCAGTGCTGGGGAGGTGGGGTCACAGCACACTATTAACCTCTTCAGTGCTGGGGATCACAGCACACCATTAACCCCTTCAATGCTGGGGGGAGGGGGGTCACAGCACACCATTAAACCCTTCAGTGCTGTGGGGAGGGGGAGGTCACAGCACACCATTAACCCCTTCAGTTCTGGGGGAGGGGGTCACAGCACACCATTAACCCCTTCAGTGCGGGGGGAGGGGGTCACATCACAATATTAACCCCTTCAGTGCTGGGGGTCACAGCACACCATTAACCCCTTCAATGCTGGGGAGAAGGGGGGTCACAGCACACCATTAACCCCTTCAGTGCTGGGGGGAGGGGAAGGTCACAGAACACCATTAACCCATTCAGTGCTGGGAAAGGGGGGTCACAGCACACAATTAACCCCTTCAGTGCTGGGTGGGAAGGGTCACAGACCACCATTAACCCCTTCAGTGCTGGGGGAGGGTGTCACAGCACACCATTAACCCCTTCAGTGCTGGGGGGAGGGAGGTCACAGCACACCATTAACCCCTTCATTGCTGGGGGAGGGGGTCACAGTACACCATTAACCCCTTCATTGCTGGGGGAGGAGGGTCACAGCACACCATTAACCCCTTCAATGCTGGGGGACAGCACATCCTTAACCCCTTCAGTGCTGGGGGGCACAGTGCATCCCTTAACCCTTCCAGTGCTGGGATGGGCACAGCACATCCGGAACCCTTTCAGTGCTGCTGACCACGGACCTTTCAGGAGGCAGCTAAGACCCTTAACCCTGCGAGTGCTGTGAAACAAGTCTGACCTTTTTAAACTCCTTAAGGATCAGACGGCGGGGGAGGTAGGGGGCTTCCCCACCCCCTTTTGGTGCCGACATATTCAAGGTGACGACCAGCTTTAGCGAGCCCCGAGAAAAAGAAAACAAAAAAATTTCACGTGACCTTTTCCGCCAGACGACCCAGGGGTTAATTCCCAGAGGACGCGACAGTTCTGCAATCTCGACTAACGGAGATATTTTAAGCCGCTCTCTCAATAAAGAAAAAAGGGTTGTCTGGGTTTTTTTTTTTAAATATGTCTCCCTCGCTTAATCTTACTTCAATTACTGCACCGACACACTTTATTCGAGCAAATACCCGGTATGTACCTGGCAGATACCTGGAATGCGCCGCTCCTCACCTCTGACAAGCCCCATTGCGTTTGCCTTCCCAGCCTGGGTTCATGCCTGGCTGATGGGCGGCTGATCTGTTAAATGATAATGATTAGGATTTAATAGGCTGCAATGCTTCGCGTGTCTACCAGATGGCATAAATTCATGAATTGTAATGCAGTATATATATATACTGTGCAGTATTGCAGCCAGCGGGAATAAAATGCTTCAATCCCTGCTTGGAAAATACCTCAATGCACTCGGGCAGAAAACAGTCACAAACCTCAATACACCCGGGTATACCCGAATTCGTGGGACTAGCCGAGCTCGAATAAAGTGTGTCGCCAGTGTAAAGTTGACGTGAGCCGTCAGCGGCAACAATAGCGAGCGTCAGCAGCCGTCAGTATGGATAGATTGGAGGTTTGCACGTGTCGGTTTTATTACGTGGGAGGTTAAATGGGTTGACTTCAAAAAATAGCTTTTTTGGCCAATAATAAATGATTTATTATTATATATTTTTTTCAATAAAAACAATAATAAATGATTTATTATATATATTTTCAATAATAACAGTAATAAATGATTTATCTATACTATATTTCTAAGTTTTCTGTTTGTTTGTATGTCAGAAGCATCAATATCTCACAAACGGCACAACAAAACTTTCACTGTACATTCTGCTGCGGATTTGTAGGTTAACGCAACTATTTTGAGCTTCCAATGTCACTCACCTCCCAAATTATGGACATTTTAAGTTTTCATCAGGTGTCCTGCAAAAATGTTAGAGCAGGAGTGGGGTGGGGGGCGTGGTTATTAAGGGAGGGGGCGTGTAATTGCCTGGATCGGGGCTTTGTGTGTGTGTCTCTGTGTGTGTGATGTGAGATGTGTGAGGGAGATGTGACAGTGGGGGGGGGGTGAGATGTGCCAACGGGGGCGGGGGGAGATGTGCCAGCTAGCGGGGGGAGATGTACCAGCGGGGGAGGGATGCGGCAGCAGCGAAGGGAGATGTGACGGCAGCGGGGGGAGGAGGGGGCGGTGAGATGTGCCAGATGCGAGGGGAGATGCGTTAGCAGCGCGGGGAGATTTGCCAGCAGCGGAGGGGGAAGGGTAGGCGGGGAGATGTGCAGGCAGGGGGGGGGGTGAGTGGAGGGCGGAGAGATGTATTCAATATTACTTTCCCTAGGCGAAGCCGGGTACAAAAGCTAGTAATTTATAAATTATACATTATAATAAAATAATAATTTATAAATTATTATTTGATTTTTATTTATTATTTACCATACCATTTAACCCATGATGCTTCATATTCTGGCAGCAATTCTCTAGCTGCTACACAGCAGGGTTGGTGTGGTAAATCTTACTCTACTGCACAGTACAGTCCAGGGAAATGTTAAGTTGCTTCATCTCATAAGTTCCCTTATGTATTGCTTTACACTGTTCAGTAAGCCCCTACCACTGAAAAGCAACTTGTTTTTATTTTTTATTTTTCATGAATAAGTATCTGTTAACAGTATTATTTTATTTGTATTTCATAATAGCAGCCCAAAAATGTAATTAAGGCATTGTTTCCAACACTGTGCATGGGAACTTCACATTGTAGATATTTTTAGAAGCTTTATATGGTACAACAGAAATCTGTCTTGTTTGCTTCAGTGGACTTTCAAACAGCAGAGACCTCACCCCTGCCCTGCAAAAGTTGCCTGAGATAAAATGCTTTACAATATGTTACAGATGCCTTAGGCTGCTGAAAGGTTAAAACAAACTCCGTATTAATCCCCTATACATAAAAGATGCATTGATGTGCCATTATGCACGGTTTATTTCTGACCTAACAGCACATTTAGGGATTTGATGATTTCTGAACGTTCTAAAAATGTTATTCTAAAAAAAATGAAAATATTTCTTGCAAAATACAGAATAAATACTGCTGCCTGAATGTCATGCAACAAAAATGTAACTTCTTTGATTTGTGTACTGATGTTAACTTTGAAAGCGTCACAACATATTTATTTTACAGTAGTTGTCCTCTTTGGCAGATTAACAATTGTGAGTATATCTTTACAAGGTGCATAAGGATATATATACTTGGAGTATGACCTTAAAAAGAGTGGTCCAAGCGGCACTTGTTAAAATATATGCAGCTTTTGATTACCTTTATTGAAAACTAATTACCTAAGTCGCCAAATGATTTGTCCTCCCATGATCGATCAACAAAGAGCCTGCATCCCTGGGTTCATGTAATGGCCGCCATTCAGTTTCAATCAATCTTTCAGTCAGTGTCACTCAGCAGCTACAATGTATCCTGCTGATCGATCACAGGAGAATAAATCTATCGGCAGTGTAGGTACTGTAATTCGTTTTCATTAAAGGTAATAAAATGCAGCATATATTGAAAAATAAATATTAAAGTGCCACCAGTAAGGCTGTTAAAATGAACAATACGGTGCTATTGTTCATAAGCTCTAAAGATCTCATGCACTGTATCAGGTTTTTAAAACGCCTAAAACCGGGGAGGGGAGGGGGTGGAATTAGCACAAGTTTGCAAGGAAAGTATCACACATTTTTGACTCTTGATAAATAACTCCCTTCTTCAAAGATTCTTTCCAGAGATTATTGAGCATCAATGCTGCATTAATAAGCGCATAACAATATTTACATTAATAATACGTGTACCTTTCCAACCAAAGAGAATGACAAAGCTTTGTACCTGTAGTAGTATTTCAGATGCATGCACCACGTGCCACCACGTGCCACCACTTGAGGGTAGGTGATGTATGGACAATTCTACTGTACCTACTGCGGTAAAACAATGTGTCATCTGATAAAGTCAAATACATTCTTTGGAATTGTTACTTACTACTTCTATAATGAATGTGTGTAGGATCACTAAAGCATGATGCTGGATTGAATGAAGTCAATTACATTTTCTTGACCCTCTCTCTTTCCATGAAGTGTACGCAGTGATGTGTAGTGTGCAGTTTAAAAACACGGCCAATGAATGGCATTTGGCTCTCCCGAGTTGTACAATATGCTACCAAGCAGAAAAGAAGCTCTGGAGCAGAATATATTAATATGTTTCACTGCTTGGAAACAGAGCACGAACTGTTACAGTAAATAAAGTGAAAATAGGAAATGTACCAACACATTGTTATTGATTTCTGCCACAGGTTTCAAATCATATTTACATGCCTATCTTTATTCAGAAATAAATGAATAGATGTGACCAAGAATAAAAACGTCACGTGAGACATTAGCAGAGAGATGTCTCAGAGACCTCAAAATAAAACATTTAAAGCTTATCACATGTCATTTGATTGGTGCGAGTTCCAGAGCACAGATGCTTAAAAGTGGATGCAAACCAAAACATTTTGCAAAGAACTGAATTTATCTAATTGACTTCCTTAAATACATGTAACTATGCCTAAAACAAAGATTTGACTGCTTTGTTTCTCTAGAAACTAAACACAAAACCTTCTTTTTGGGGCCTCTAAATGGTGAAGTATTTTTCAATCGAGTATTTGCGCTACCCTTATCCAAACCTGCCCATAAAAAGGTACGGGAGAGGGGTGTTTTCCCAGAGTATACTCTGTGCAAACTCTTCATGGACGCACAGTGACATCACACGAAAGGTAGGAACCAGAAGATGTCCAGTATGTGTCAAATCTCAGCCCAGCATATTTACAAACTAACTTTCAAAAATAATATTACAAAATACTTATAGGAATCAGATTTTAGTAAAAGAGACATCTACGGTTCAGATGTAACCCCTTAAACATGTTATTGCCATCAGGTCGTAGGAGGGATTGCACCTTTAACCTAGACAGTTTATCAAACAATATGACATAAGCATATATTGGATTGCACTGTAAAATAAACTACAATAGGGGGAGTGGGAGCGGGGAGGGGGGGATTCACAAAGCTCCGAGAGGGGGCAATTTAAGTCAATGACATTCAATGTGGGATCAAGCTTGTGGAACCTCTTATCAGGGCTGCATTGATCATGGCGATTATTCCTAGGCAGTTTTCGAAAAGAAAATCTATTTTGTAAAGGAGCACGTTCAACATACAGATGTACTGTAGCTCCAGGTTCCCCCGCAGCCAGGGATTGCGTGAGAAACAGACTGCAGCAATCAACAAGCCCCACAGCCAGCGACCCTAATGCGCAGCACACTACTACTGTGTGTGATTATTAATATTGAATATTGTCTCTTTCTTTACACGCAAAGACGTCCAAGAGACAGCCAGTTCGAAGCAGAAACCTTAAAGAACATTGTACATTTGGAAAAAGAGACTTTGTATTTTTGTATTATTGATTTTTACTTTATTATCGTGGGCTAATAAAGCATTCCATTCTCTAAAAAAACTTTTTGGTGTGTTCACATTTTTACTCTTTATAATTCAATTAAATAATCTTGAAGTACATACAGTACTGTACATCTGTGTGATATCTGATCGTGCACACACGAATGGTAATAAGTGACAGGTTGCATTACAGTTAGAGTTTTAAGACACAATAACTCACAATCGCCGACTTGCATTTCTGGTCGGTATTGCAGACAATGGTAAATTTCAATTGTATGCAGTGAGGAGGGGGTACACCCCATGGTCACCCCTTGTTGTGGGCCTCAATCATGTTACTTACTTGTCCACTTATCAACAAAGTGGTCAAGTACACAGTACTGTTTCTTCATCAGGAATGGCCATATTAAGTATAATGTTGTATAGCATGTGAAGCAACCTAAAAGAAGAATACTTGAACTTACCAAACTGTCACTGTAAGAATCAGCCTTGGCAATTGCTTCTTCTACAGCTTCTTCTGCCACACGCAAGGCCACTGAAAGGGTGTCCATCATACTGTGCCCTACATGCAAAAAAAAAGAATCATGGGTATAAATGAAGTAAATAGCTAGACCTGGTTAATCAAGTTCAAATTATAATCATTTCCTTTAATCTAAAAATTGTAATCTTTTGCAATACAAATATCACGTAATGGTGTGAAATATTTATATCAGGGCCATATTTACTAAGCGCTGCTGGTTCACAAGATAACTTCTGGTTGCGGAAGACAATAAGGTGACTTCCCTCACTGGAATATGTCTTATTGAGTAGCACAGCTTGGTATACCTGGCTATATACAGTAAATGGCTCATAATGTTTTAGTTCCTGTAATCTTAGACCAATAGATTTTTTTTTGTTAATAGCTATAGTAGATACTTCTATATATGAATGCAATTTAGATGTGAGTTTTATACTTTTCTAAATTAGCACACTACAAATAATCAAATACATAATACAAAAATGATCACATATGCTGTCATTATTTTTTACAGGAAAATAATATTTAAATATTATAAATATGTTGAAGACATTGTGAGTCCTGAAAAGCAGTATCATTGGAAAATAAATAAATCTGTTTTTCTATCTTGCGTAACACTTTGTACAACGTTTACTACTTGTTTTACAAGCCCCGGTTGAATATTTGTACTTAGTACTACAGTATACAACAGTTGTTTGTACAGTACTTGTTTTTACTTTAATTTACATTAAGCCTCAAACCACATCACACCTAAATCTTATCCTAGCTACCATCCGCCCTTCTCTATTTCTTTCCAGTTATTTGGTTTCTGAACATGAATTTCTAGTTGGTTGTCATTATTAGATGGGCAAAAAAGGTTTGCGGATTAGGATCCACCTTGGATCAGCTGGTTCCTTTGGTCGTCAGCGGATCAGTAGCAAAAAGGCCAGTCCGGATTTTTTCAATTCATAAACCAACAGCAATCCGAATTGTTAAAAATAGTTAATCTGAGGGGGAAGGGTTGAGAGAGAGACTTTCAGTTTAGTAGTGTTTGCAGTTGTATATATATCCCCTCAAGAGCTGAGAGAGAGCAGGGCCGTTGCTAGTGGGCTGGGTAGTTTCCTCCATCCTGACTGGCTGCTGCTGGGTAATACAGCCAATCAGGAGGAGGCTTAAGGACCCTGGGGGTGGGGCTAAGCATGGAGCAGAGAAGTGAGGCTGTGTCTCCGTTCTGTTTCGTGTGTGTGTGTGTGTGTGTGTGTGTGTGTGTGCGTGTGTGTGCGTGTGTGTGTGCGTGTGTGTGCGTGTGTGTGTCCTGCTCTGTTTGTCTTCAGGGCAGCAGACAGATTTCCCGGGGCCCAGGACTAGAATTACGACCATCTCCCCCCTCCCTGTGTCAGCGGTCTTGCGAGCCCCCCCATTTCAGACCTCATGAGCCCCTCTATTTCTCCCCACTCTCCCCATGTATTTCTCTCCCCTCAGTCTTACTCCCTCTCTTCTTCGCTTACTCACCCCTCTCTCCTCTCACTCTCCCCCTCCATTAATTACCCCACTCTCACTCAATCCCCCCTCCTCACACTCATTCCCTCCCTTCCAAATCCCATGTATTTCTCTCTCCTCCGTCTCACTCTTACTCCCTCTCTTCCTCACTCACCCCTTCATCCCCTCCCTTACACCATATATTTCCTCTCTCTTCCCCCCATCAATTACCCCACACCTCACCCTTATTCCCTTCCCCTTCACACACACAATCACCCACACAAAATACATACCAAAAAATCCCACCACCCAAATACAAATTAAAAAATCTCCACCCCCCAAATATATACAACACCCTAACCCCTCAAATACACACAAAAGAAAACCACCTGCCAAATACATGCCAACCCCTTCCTGACCCCAAATACATATCAAACCACCCCAAATACATACCAAACCCCGCCCCCAAATACATACCAAACCCCCCGAAATACATACAAACCCCCCACGCCCAAATGCATACCAAAACTGCCGCCCACCAAATACATACCAAACCCCCCCCAACCCCAAATACTGTATATACCAAACCCCCCACCAACAAAATACATACCAAGCCTCACCCGCTTCCCAAATACATACCAAACCTGCCCTCAAATTCATATATCAAACCTCCCCTGCCCCTTAATACATACCAAACCTCCCCTCTCCCCCAAATATATACCAAACCCCCCGTCCCCCAAATACATATAAAAAAAAACTCCCAGCCCCAAATACATTTAAAAACAAAACAAAAAACCCTCCACTAAATAATTACAAACTTACGTACCTTGGGGATGGGCTCATGTATCTGCTGCCCCGGCTCTCCCCCAACTGCTCTGCCTGGCTGCCGGTCCTCTCGTTGCAACCGGGCCCGGCTCTCCTCAGCTGCAGGCTCCCTCACTGACTGTCCCACGCCAAGCCTCGGACATCGGCATGCACAGGTCTCTCTCTCATGTCTGTACACGCCGGAAGTTGAGCCTAGCTTGCTTGTGGCATGCACCAATGCCAGAGGCCCAGCGCACACCAGCATCAGTAGTTTGGCGTGGGACAGACTGTGAGGGAGGCCCGCAGCTGGGGAGAGCCAGACCCCTTTGGCAATGTGATGACCGGCAGCCAGAAAAAGCAGTTGGGCCTGGCCAGAGGTTGGGCCCAACTGTTTTGTCAAGACGCCGCCCCCCCCCCCCAGTCACTGGGCCCGGGACACTTGCCCTCCCTGTCGGCAGCCCTGTGTGTGTTCTCTTTTGCTGTCCTGTGAGTATTTATTCTGTTTTGTGTGTGTGTCAGGGGGAGAGAGAATGACAGAGAGAGTGGGGAGAGAATTACAGAAGAGGGGGAACAGAATGATAGAGAGATAGAGAGGAAAAGAATGACAGAGGGGGAGAGAGAGAATGACAGAAGGGGGGAAGAGAATGACAGAGAGAGGGGGAGAGAGAATGGAAGGAGTAACCATCACCAGACATGGTTGAACAATATACCGATGGGACAATTTAACCGCATGAAACATAACCATTCCACTGAAGAGGCTTTCCTTGGACAATCCCAGGTTTTGATTGAGAAATTTGTGGCTAAGGACTATAATGAAGAAATAGTTATGATCTCCTTTGAGAAGGTCAGACTTAAGAATAGAAATACTCTTTTAACAGAGTCAAAAGCCAAGAGTGGTTTTAAGGGTCAGGCACCTAATAACTCTAGCACTGTGGCACACTATAAGAAGTGTACTAGAGAGATTCCATTTTCTGATTCTCCCAAGTTTATTACTAAATATAGCAATTCAGTATGTCAGATACACTGTATATTAAACAAACATTGGGGTATACTCTATTGTGACCTCCATTTGGGACCTGTTTTACCAAAGGCGTCACTAATAGTTTTCAAAAAAGCTATGAACATTAAGAGAATTTTGGCACCCAGTAAACTAATGTAGTTTGGTGCCTCTGCCCGTCTTCCCTATTTCCTCTGAATGAAAATTTTAGGTGCGGCAGCAGCCGATGCATCACCTGCAAACACCTCAGTCTTCAGGACTCTTTCTTCTCTTCTCTTTCCATAATGGAGAGACTATTCACGTTAGAGGCAAAATTAATTGTATTACCACATTTTTTATTTACATAAAAAACTGTCTGTGGTCTTCAATATGTGGGGCACACCACGCATACTCTTTGTAAGAGGTTTCTTGAGAACAGGTGCAATATTTTAAAAGGTTTAAACACTCTTCCGCAAAACATCACAAAGATCCAGAGGCACTTAAAGTCATGGGACTTGAACTTATACCCTCCACTATTTTAGGAGGTGTTAGGTTAAAAAATGTATGTAAAAGAGTGTTCTATTGGATCTATCATCTGGGCACTCTTAATCCGAGTGATCTAAATGAGTGTCTTGATACCAGCACTCTGGTCTGAATCAGTTTTTCCTTGAGCTGGTTAATAATATGTACATTTAACTTACTCTAATTCACAATCAGTCATTATCTCTTTCTCTATTTTACATTTTGAATTTCATTTTATTTAAAATTTTCAAACTTGGATAGTTAAATGTTTTAATTATCTTTCTTTCTTATTCTTGTTAGCATTATTTTAATATTTATAATTTTAATTGAATGAATATACATCATTAATGTTGTTTCCATTAATTAGTCTGTTTCTCCCTGCATTTGGGTCATATTGTTTGTTGTTTATTATTGACAAATTGATTGTTTATAGTCTCTCAATGTGTCTCCCATATATTTAGGATGGGACCCTTAATTAGAATTCCCATCACATGTTGTTAATTCTGACTATATGTTAAGAGTTTATGTGGCACACACATTAGAGAGATCTATGGGTTAATGTGAAATGTATTTGTTCTACAACAATGGGGCCTATTCTAGTAGTCATCATTAAAAAAAAATAGCTGGGCCGGTTACACCGCCCATTTTTTCAGTGTATTTATCAAGGTATTCAGAAAGCTCTGAATACCTATGATAGCAAAATTACAAACCTGGCGAGTAGCCAGCGACGTGATGTTCGTCTCTCTCAAAAGGGCTAACCCGGCGACCTAATGCGATCTGTCCGGCGCATATCTCGTCAGCGATCGCAAGATTTGAATAAAAATGTTAATACTAGTTAGTGTACGTGAGCAGGGGGTCTCTGGAGCACAAATGCGTTGATTTCAGGTCTGGGGACCCCTGCTTCCCGAAATACAGGCCCCGTTATGGGGTGCCGGTATCTCCTATGCATTTAAATGTCTCACGTCACGTGACCGTGGAATTTAAATGCATAGGAGATACCGAAACCCAATAACGGGGCCTGTATCTCGGGAAGCAGGGGGTCCCTAGACCTAAAATTAATGCAGTTCTGCTCCAGAGAACCCCTGCTCACGTACACTAGCATTACATTTTTTTATTAAACCAGCTTCATTACCTTAGCAGCGAGCCACTAAGGCAATGAAGGGGTTAAATTGCAATAGCCTGTTTCTTGGGGATGAGGGGGTGGATGAAGGGGGTAGTAGTCCCAGAGCAGGTGGTTAGTGCGGGAGGATTTAACCCCTTCACTACCATAGCGGTGGGAATCGCTATGATAATGAAAGGGTTAACCACTACTGCCACCCCCTCGGAAGGCCTAAACACCCACCCATGGGGCTACTACCTCCTTCACCCAATCACTCTACCCCCAAGAAACAAAAATAAACACAACAACCCTACTACCCACCTCATCTACCCCCAACAGCCCCCCACCCCCCAACACATACAGTACAGCAATGGGCACAATTACTATTATCCACATGTGGATAATAGCTCATTTTCCCATTATAAAATAAAACATTAGCCAGCCAGCATAAATAAAGTAAATAAAAGTTCTACTTACCCCTGCCATGATGAAGGGTATCCTCATGCCCATGTCCTCTGTTGGCAGCAAGAGTACAAGAAAAAATACAATCTAATGGCCCCTAACCCCTTAATCACCTTAGTGGTTAATAACCGCTATAGTAATTAAGGGGTTACCCACCCTCACCCGCTACCCACCCAGAAGGCCTATCCACCCACCCTGGCACAAGTAGCCCCACCCTCTACCCATTGATTGGTACAGTGGTACATCATACCCATATAATATGGGCATGATAAGCCACTGTAGCAGTCAATGGCCAACCTATACAAAAAAATCATGTATCTGAAAAATACACAACAATTAAAGAAATACAGAAGCACCTATACATCACAACAATAAACGAACGAAAAAGCCTAATAGTACACATGAATAAAATGTATCTATCACCAAAACAGCAAAATAATAAAAATTATGTTATTCCAAAACATAAGAATACAATTAAATAAACACCTATCCAACCAATTCAAGAAATAAAAGCAATAGCCAACCAATCAATTAAATAAATAAAACCACTAGCCAACTAATTAATTAATTTAAACTGCTAATCAACCCTAAAATATACTAAAAACAAGCCACCCAAAGTCCAAACAATTTAATCAAAACAATAAACAGAAATAAAAAAATATCAATTCAAAACAAGCATTTGCCAAAAAATGCATTGCCTGTGATTGTGACCCGCAGATTAATGCATTAGCAGTCAATGGGCAATGAAAAACATAAAAATAAATACAATAAAAAAACTGAAAAAAGACATTTACATACATTCAATATTTATCTTACCTTTAGAAGTCTTCCCCCTCCGTATCCCGGCGTATTAGAAAGCTCTCGAACCGCAACGTCACCCCCTGCAATCCGACACCATCATCCTTGAAGATCAGGTACAAAACTCTTATTTCTTCCATCTTCTTTCTCCCTCCATCTCAATCTGTCATTCTTTTCTTCTTTTCTTTAATCTTCTATCTTCTTTCTTTCAATCCAAAACCCCATGGTAAATCCAAAATGGATTTTGCCACGTTGAGATCTTCCGTTAAAATTAGACATACAGGCCTTATATAGGGCCTGTGACGTCACATTTTAGGGTCAGATGGTACAGCTCCAATCCGATTGGACTCTGTGTCATGTGACCGTCTTTGTTTTTTGTTTTTTCTGTTTATTGTTTTGATTAAAATGTTTGGAATTTGGATGGCTTGTTTTTAGTAAATTTGTGGATTGGCCAGCGGTTTTATTTCTTGATTTGTTTTGTTGGTTAGATGTTTCTCTAATTGTATTCTAGTATTTTGGTATAACATAATTTTTATTCTTTAGCGGGTTTTGGTGTTAGAATAATTTTATTGATGTGTAGTTGAGGCCTTTTAGTTCTATTATTGTTGTGGTGTTTAGGTGCTTGTTTATTTCTTTAATTGTTGTGTATTGTTGTGTTTGATTGTTTTGATAGGTTGACCACTGATTGCTATAGTGGTTTATCATGCCCATATTATATGGGTATGATGTACCACTGTGCCAATCAATGGATAAAGGGTGGGTATAGTGGCCCAGGGGTGGGTGGTTAGGACACCTCGGGTGGGTAGTGGAGGAGGGTGGGTTAACCCCTTAATTACTTTAGTGGTTATTAATTACTACGGTGATTAAGGGGTTAGGGGCCATTAGAATGTACTTTTTCATGTACTGTTGCTGGCAACGGAGGAGATGGACCAGGAGTATGCTGATGAGGACCCCTTCATGATGGCAGTTGTAAGTAGAAATTTAATTTACTTTATTTATGCTGGCTGGCTAATGTTTGCTTTTATAATGGGCAAATGAGCTATTATCCATATCTGGATAATAGTAATTTTGCCCATTACTGTATGTGTTGGGGGGGGCGGGTGAGAGGGGGTTCTGGGGGTAGAGGAGGTGGGTATTAGTGTTGTTGTGTTTTTGAATGTTTATTGTGGTAACGCGGATGGGTGAAGTTGGTATTTGGCCCTTGGTGGGTGTTTATACTTAATGGGTGGGTAGCGGGAGAGGTTAACCCCATAGCGGTAACTCCACCAGCAACCCCAGCAAGACCTAAACACCCACCAAGGGCCAAATACCACCTTCACCCACCACCTCTACCCACAATAAACATGGCACTGGTAGTTAACCCTTTCATTGCCTAAGCGGCCTCTAAGGTAATGACGTTGCCTGTAAATGCATTTTTATTGCATGAGATTCATGCCGGCGGCCTCCGGTGCTGATATTAATGGGCATTAGCTCCGGAGACTAATAGCATCAATCCAAGGCAGGAAAAATGCATTTTTTTCCCTAAGTCCTCTCTTGCCGCCTTCAAAGCAGCTTCTACCCAGCCTCATGCCTTTTCTTGGCCTGAGGATTTTGGGAGAAAATCGCCATTCTAGAGCCGCAATTAGCCTGGATAAGCTTATTGCTACTAGAATTGCACAAGTTTCAAAACCTGCTGATAAGTGGCTTATTGCCGCTCACCCACCGATGTTTTTTGGACGGCAGATTTCTGTATAGCAGTAGGCATTTTGGCCGAAAAGGTCTCGATAAGTGGGTTATCGAGGCTTATAGAATAGGCCCCTATGTATTTTATCACAATCACCTGTATGTACTAATAGACTTCATGCTATTTAAGGGAGTCCTTCAGGGACCCTGAAGTAGCCAAAACGTCGGGCCTGTAAGCTGATGCCTGTTGCAGCACATGCCCCAGGGGAATATGACTTGAAAGACAGCACCCCCTGTGATGGGACTGCAGCGTGTGCTCCACTAATATGTGCTAGATCAGCAGGGAGGGATAGAATGCCCAGCCGGGGATATGACTTGAAAGACAGCACTCCCAATTTGGGACTATCCACCTGCAGTTGGGGAGGAACATAGTGCCTGTGGAGTATGCCAGCCGGTGTGGGCGCTTGGGAAATAGCCCCCCCAAAATGGAACTTGTCACAGGCACTGAGGAGGAGAGTTTAGGGTCCCTGAGGAGGATCCTGGAGTCTGACTGCAGTTCCCGCCGAACATTACCTAATTTTAAGACCTGCTAAGGAACAGATGATTGTTATTATGTCCTGATATGTAAAACCATAGAATTCAAAGAGGGTGTACTTTCTTTTTCACACAACTCTATATAGTGTGTGGAGGTTAGGGTAAGGGAGAGGGAAGTACCTATGGTCGTGTAGATAATAGAGACCGGGCCAGAAGAAGGGGTTGTCCCCCTGAAACGTTGCCCCCCTTTACTTACCTTTTTGCGTTGTATTTTCCCCCTTTTTTCCATCCTCCCTTTTTTTTACTTTCCCTTCCCTTGTTTTTCCCATCCCTTCACCTCCATTTACCCCTTAGTTTGCTTTATACACCTACAGCCAGTTTTAGCTTCACTTCATCTTTATAACTTCTACCATTTATTGTTAGGATCAATTTTGCATATTAAAATTGTATTAGCAGATTTTCTGTTTATTCCCTTTTTCGAGTGCTGGGAGCTACTGTACTGTGTTCTTAGTTATTTGGAAGGGTTGAGGGCCCTCCTTGCTCTCGCTGCACCTAATCCATTTATTTATATTTCTTGCATTTATAGTGTGCTGTCTACTCCTTATATCCCTGGATTATGTGTGGGACACTAGAGCAGCATTAGCTACACGTGTCTGATTGTGTTTGACGTGTATAGATTGTGTATTTTCTCTGGGGTCCTCACTGAACAGAAAGCACTGTACTGCCTCTTGAGTGATTTAATACTACTGTATGCACCTATAAAGTATTGCTGCCCCAAAAGACTCATGTTGCATTGTGTTGTCTGACCTCAGCCAGCCTTATAGCGGGGCTGAACCGTTTCATTTCTAATACCAGGGAGGTGGACTGAGGGTTCTCCACCTGGGTAACTGCATACACCAGGGGAATAAAGAGGGTATATATATATATGTCCTGGAACAAGATTCATATTTCTGTTCACCCCCTCTTCTTGGCAGCTTCTGCTTTTCAGCTCCCTAGTTTAGCTGCCTGTTAGGGCTCGTTCAGGGTGCCAGCTGAGGACTCGGAGGGAGGGCGTGAGGGAGGCAGTGCTGCAGTTTGCTGGGCGACATGTGATTATCCCCCAGCAGACTTTTCAGCGTTGGGGAGGGGGCGGGGTTACAGACGGCAGGGTAAGTATCCAAGTTGCAGTCATGAAATCATTCTGAAGAATGATTTCATTGGCTGCCTTGGTCCCTGTGACGCTGCTTCAGCTCCAAAAAACGAAATTTTCGTTTATTGAAACTGTAGTCAGCTTCAACTCCTGGCTTCGGAGACAGGGCGGTTGCTACCCTGAAAACCAGTATTCAAATTGAATACTTTGTTTCTCACGGCAGCACGCACGGCAGCACGCCCTCCCTCCGAAGCCAGCACCCTGAACGAGGCCTTATTTTCCCTGTCCCAGCAGCTAGCTGCATGTGAAAAGGCAACATTATTGTTACATGTTGTTTACACAGCCCTAGTCAGTGTTGGTTGCCTGCAATCTCCTATTCTCCTAGCTGAGAGTGGGCTATTCCTACCCCCCTTGCCTTGCTGACAGTTAGTCTGTCCCTTGACTATTCCTGTTTCCCATATTCCCCTACACTTCCTTTCTAATCTAGCTGCTGAGCAAGCACATCCCATGCTATTCATCTCCTGGCAAGTATCACCATTTTTTTACCTTTCCCTACTATCAAACACTCTCACTATAAAGAAGCTCTCTCTCACTACACCATCACCTACAAGTGCCTTTGTGTGTCTATGCTTTCCCCAATAAAGTGAAGAAAAGACAAAGAACTTGTTGTGCTTGTAAAAGGAACGAGTTAAGCTATCTGGTCATATTTTACCCAGTGTAAACCCTTGGACTCCAGTATATATGTATATATATGTATATATATATATATATATATATATATATATATATATATATATATATATATATATATATTTATATGCAAATATAACTGTATGCTCATCTGCATGTCTTAGGCAGGTCTGCAACCCCGCCTTTCCCCATTATCACCCAGCATACAGCACTTCCACTGCAGCAAGGGATTCTGGGAAATGACATGCAAATGAGCACACAGTGTCACTTTTTGCCTCAATAACCATTTTTAACATGGTTCCCTATAGGCTTAAGCTTGCTGCATGGTCACAGCTTTGAGCACAGCCAGGGTTCAGGTGCATACCCAGAAAACCACCCACAGACAGCTGTTTCGACCTTGATGGGTCTCATCAGTGTGGGGTTGATTTTACTGGGAATGCAAGAGAGGCTATGGGATAGGCTAAACCATAATACTGAGTTAAGTTATGGTGAGTAAAAAAAGTGACAAAAACCCTCCACAGGAAAGCAAATATGCAAATATAACTGTATGCTCATCTGCATGTCTTAGGCAGGTCTGCAACCCCGCCTTTCCCCATTATCACCCAGCATACAGCACTTCCACTGCAGCAAGGGATTCTGGGAAATGACATGCAAATGAGCACACAGTACCGCCTTTTGTCTTAAATCCATTATTACATGGAACCCTTAAATCAATGCTCGCTGTTTTAAACACAGCTTTTAAACACAGCCTGGGATCAGATGCAAAGCCAGTTAACCCACTCACAGACAGCTGTTTCGACCTTTTGGGTCTCATCACTGTGAGGTTGGTTGTAGTGGAAGCACGGTTTGCTAGGTGATAATGGTGAAAAGCAGGGTTGCACATCTGTCTAAGACATGTGAATGTGCTTACAAGTAATATTTGTATTCGCTATATGCTATACGGTGGAGGGTTTTCAGCCACCTTTTCATCCACCATAACCTAAATAATATATACTGCACCGACACACTTTATTCGAGCAAATACCCAGTATGTACCTGGCAGATACCTGGAATGCGCCGCTCCTCACCCCAGATTGCATAAATTCATGAATTGTAATGCAGTATATATATATATACTGTGCAGTATTGCAGCCAGCGGGAATAAAATGCTTCAATCCCTGCCTGGAAAATAACCCAATGCACTCGGGCAGAAAACAGTCACAAACCTCAATACACCCGGGTATACCCGAATTCGTGGGACTAGCCGAGCTCGAATAAAGTGTGTCGCCAGTGTATATATATATATATATATATATATATATATATATATATATATATATATATACACACCTAAATAATGTGTGGTGAAAACCTACCCAAGTCTTAAATTGCAAAGTCAGTACAACCAACCTCATACTGATGAGCTATTATTTTTTTTTAAATAAATCAGTTATAAAGTATTAGATAACAGTGACTGTTTTTCATTATTATTATTTTTTATTCTATTCTTAATGCCATTTTTAATTAGTTTTAATATACCGAGCATCCTTTGATTTCTATGGCAGGTTTTAGCCCACATCCACAGCAGTGCAAGATCTTTGCAACACTTTCCTTTTTGTGATAATTTGTTGCCCGTATTCCCAGCAGTTTGAGCTGCAATCTGTAATAATAGATAATGTTACCTTAGTTATATAAGGATACATTGTAGGTGCTAAATTACACTGATTGAAAGATGGATTAAAATTTAAAGGCGGCCATTATGTTAGGCACACACATAGGATTTTGACATTTATAAGAGGAGCACCAAACGATTGCCAGCTTAAGTAAGAATGTAGAATTGCATTGTCACATGCTTTACATATACAAATAAGAAAAAAAGAAAAACAAAACGGGGGGGGGGGGTATAGTATTGCTACTTTAAAGAAGGCGCAGCTTTGTCCAGAGTTTATGGGGTATCTTGATTGAAAGTTACCTTGTGTTTGTCTGTAGAATGTTGAGTCGCTTCCACAAATGCTTCCTTCATTCTCTAAGCTTTCATCAATAAAACTTCCCTCTGTGAGAAAAGCATAACATGTTAGTTACAGATTTTTGTGAAATACACTGTATGGAATGTAACTTTTTATAAAAAAAAAAAAAATAACTATACATTTGCATAAAATGGTATCAGGACTTTTGGTAACATCATTGCTATAGCACATTTTATGTATTTTTATTAATATACGTCATAGCAAACTGTATAGTGATTGCTGGTTCACAAAGCTTATCTTTGCATTAAAAAAGCACTTATACTGTATAACTTTCTCGGTACATTAGGTTAAAATATTGACTTGGCACATAATATGGATAGCTGTCATGCTGTACTGACTAAATTCAGAATTTCGTTACAGTACGTTGGAAACAAATAGCATACATAAACAAAATAAATACATTAGGATATTTTCATTTACTCTATGTACAGTATATTTTATACTGTGTTTGTTGGGATATGTCGGTTCAGAAGATGTGAGGAACACCCTAGTTTGTGCTTCTTTTTCTTTGTTCTTTATTTTTAGGATGCAAACTCCCATAACTCTCTCTTCACTCTTGAGCACCTCCATTCATGTATCGCTTTTCTCACAACTTCCACCTTTTCTTCATCCTAACTTAATTTTCACTGCTCACTCACCTCCCAATGCTAAACTACCACTGCCATGCCTCCTCTACTATTTATATTTGCAATTACCTCACTTCTTTTCAAACTACAGTACACATTTCTTTCTACAATACCAGCCTCATTATTCCTCTAACTCCATTTATATATCTCCATCTCTCCTTCCTTCCCCACTTCTCAGTTCACATGAACGCTTTTCTTACCTGTGCCCTCGGACATTACACAGCTACACCCCCTGCACTAAAATAATAATAATAATAGCAGCATATTCTTGTATAGCGCTGCTAGTTTTACGTAGCGCTTTACAGAGACATTTTGCCGGCACAGGTCCCTGCCCCGTGGAGCTTACAATCTATGTTTTTGGTGCCTGATTCACAGGACGATAAAGTAACTTGCACAAGGTCACAATGAGGCGACACTGGGAATTGAACCAGGTTCCCCTGCTTCAAACTCAGTGCCAGTCAGTGTCTTTACTCACTGAGCCACTCCTCCATCATTTTCTCTCATTTCTCTCATCTAATTTTCTCTCTCTCGCTTCTCCCTTTTTCCACCTCAATCTACCCCTGATTTCTCCAGAGACCTCTGCTCTATTAACCTACCAGCTTTTCATTTCACTCTATTCTCTCTGATCCAGACTCTAAAAGCCTGGTCAAGAACTATAACTCTGCCCTATCCTCCTCTCTTGATCTACATGCCCCTCTTTTTCTCTGCCATTCCCGCCCTTCTAACCCCAGACCCTGGCTAAATTGCCAAACACGCATGCTGCATTCCTTACTTGTTCCTCTGAACACCTCTGGAGGAAATCTCACACTCTTGCAGAATTCCTTCACTACAAATTCATCATATCCTGTTTCAACTCTGCCGTCTCCCAGGCTAATCAAACCTACTTTTCTACAGTAATCACCACGCACAAGTCAAACCCATGATGACTTTTCTCTGTCTTTGACTCTCTACTCATACCACCATCTGCTACCTATTTTTCTTCATCCATTTCACTTCTGGACTTTACTGACTATTTCAAGACAAAGGTTGAATTTATACGTCAAGACATCCCCTTTGTATCCTGTCCCATCTTACACCTCTTCCTAACTCTCCACCAGCCTCACTCGACACAGAGGAGAATGTATCGCTGCTGATCTCCTCTTCTCCCTCTACCACTTGCTCCCTTGACCCCATTTCCTCCCATCTATTAAAATCTCTTGCTCCTACACTACTCCCTATGCTCACACAAATTTTCAACTCCTCCCTCTATTCTGGTACCTTTCCCTCTTCCTTTAAACATGCCACATTTATACCATTACTCAAAAACAGGAAGCTTGACCCTACCTGTTTCTCTAACTATCGTCCTGTCTCCCTCCTGCCTTTTGCCCCATAACTGCTTGAACGCCTTGTATTCTCTCGTATGCTCCATTTTCTCACCTCCTATTCTTTCCTAGATCCTCTAGGATCTGGCTTCCACACTGCTCACTCCACTGAAACAGCCCGCTAAAATAATTAATGACATCCATGCTGCCAAAGACAAAGGTCATTATACTCTGCTCATATTGCTCAACCTCTCTGCAGCTTTTGATACTGTGGACCACCCTCTTCTCTTTCACATTCTCCATACTTTTGGTACCCGTAACAAAGCTCTATTCTGGATTTCCTCTTACCTCTCCCAACGTACTTTTCAACACCTGACCTTACATCTGCTGTACAGACCAACGTTTCTGAATGTCTCTCCGCTATATCATCCTGGATGGCCCTCCGCCAACTCAAATGTAACATGTCAAAAACGGAGCTCCTCATATTTCCTCCCAAACTTGGCCCGACTACCTCCTTGTTCATTACTGTTGCACTATCATACACCAGTATCACAAGCATGCTCCCTCTTGGTTACATTTGACTCCTCCCTCACATTCAAAATGAAGCTAAATCCTGTCGTTTTTTCCTCTGCAACATTGCAAAGATACACAGGCCCTCATTCTCTCCCATCTTGACAATTGTAACCTCCTGCTGTCCGGCCTTCCTGCCTCTCACCTGTCTCCCCTATAATCTATCCTAAACGCTGCTGCCAGAATCACTTTACTCTCTCCTAAATCTGTCTGTGTCTCTCCTGCTGAAATCCCTCTCCTGGCATCCAATCAAATCCCAAATCACATACACAATTCTCGTCCTCACTTTTAAGTCTATACACTCTTCTGCCGCTACTTACATTTCATCCCTAATTTCTCGCTATACACCAACCCTACTCTTGCGTTCTGCTCAAGGATGTCTTCTCTCTACCCCTTTTGTGTCTAAAGCCCTCTCCCGCCTTAAACCTTTCTGACTGACTGCCCCACACATCTGGAATGCCCTTCCCCTCAATATCAGACTAGCACCCTCTCTATCCACCTTTAAGACCCACCCTAAAAAACCCTTCCTTAGCAAAGCGTATACTGTAGGTAGCGCTGTGGCTTATACTATATACTTTATACTGTATATCAACCTTGGCCCCTTGCAGATGCACTTACCAGAACACCTTCCTTGTGTCTCTGTATGTTCTTCCTACTTATCAATTAGATTGTAAGCTCTTTGGGACAGGGACTCCTTATCCTAATGTTACTTTTATGTCTGAAACGCTTATTCCCACTATGTTTTATTTGTTATTTATATTATTATGTCACGTGTATTTCTGCTGTGAAGCGCTATGTACATTAATGGCACTATATAAATAAAGATATACAAACATACATACAAACGATCTAAATAAAATATAGACCGTGTGGTATCAAAAAGGATAAAATCAAACATAGCAAAAAAAGATACGCGGAAAAGAACATGGCAGTTAGACACAAAATATGAAAATGGAAAAAAAAAGACAATGGTAAATCAATCAGTATGAGAGGGATTTATATTTGCAAGTGCACTTTTTTGCTACATTTGATTTCATATTTTTTGATACCACACAGTCTATATTTCTTTTAGATTTTTTTTACTTTAACTAATTGTACATTAAACCTGTATCATGCTATGTATGTATATACAGCAGCGGCAGCTCTTATTCGAGCAAATGCCGCTGGCTGAATGAGGCTGGGAAGCGGGTAGCCGCGGCGCGTGGCGGCGCACTGTGACGTCACGGTCACAAGCGCGCCCGGCTTCCCCGTCTTCCCCGGCTTCCCCAGGCTTCCCCGACACCCCTGGAGTTCAAATCTAGGTAAGCGGGGGTGCGGGGAAGCAGAGGGGCAGAGTAGAAGCCGGGTTCGGGGTGTCTTTGGGGGGGTAATTGCGCGCGATGTGGAGGGGGGGTGCGTGGGGGAAACGCGGCGGCGCGCGTTTCTGACTGGTGGCAGCTGGGGTAGATCCCGGCATGCCGCCGGCATTTACTTTAATAAAGTATGTCGCTACTGTATGTATGTATTGTATGTCTTTATTTATATAGTGCCATTAATGTACATAGCGCTTCACAGCAGTAATACACGTGACATAATATTATAAATAAATAACAAATAAAACATAGTGGGAATAAGCGTTTCAGACATAAAAGTAACATTAGGATAAGGAGTCCCTGCCACAAGGAGCTTACAATCTAATTGATCAGTAGGAAGAACATACAGAGACATTAGGAAGGTGTTCTGGTAAGTGCGTCTGCAAGGGGCCAAGCTTATGCTTGCTCTATTACACAGCTTTTCAGCACAGCCTGGGTTAAAGAAGTGCTTAGCCAGTAAAATATTATTACAATAAGAAACACTTTGCACAGTGGTCTAGCATTAACGGCACTGCCTTTGAAATGGGTGTATCTGGTTACAATCCCAGTGTCAGTTTCTTGAGATATTGGGCACGTCACTTCTAGTGCCAAAAATAAGTTCCAGTTCACATGTATTTACATTTTATTTTAATTTAAAGTATGATTATTTTAATAACATGGCTAAACAGTGAAGTTAACGCACCACAGTGGTTCAGGTATGCAGGGCATTAAACTATTTACAATACACTATTCCATGTTACATAAAAACCCTTAAGGAGAGAGAGAGAGAGAGAGAGAGAGAGAGAGAGAGAGAGAGAGAGAGAGAGAGAGAGAGAGAGAGAGAGAGAGAGAGAGAGAGAGAGAGAGAGAGAGAGAGAGAGAGAGAGAGAGAGAGAGAGAGAGAGAGAGAGAGAGAGAGAGAGAATGAATGAATGCCAAGTGCCTTACCTACAATATCTGCACAAGCTCCACTCTCCAGCCTGTGCTTCCTGTATAAATTCTTTAGCACCTTGGCACTGCCAAAACGCTTGAAGCGACTTTTCACATTGTTGTAATACCATTCCAGAGACTGTGTCCTTAAAAGTCTGAAAAGACAGAATGACATAAATGAAGACTATTCTGCAAGCACATGTATAAAGTTGAGATACTGGAGTTAGTATTCTAATACGTTGCATGGGTTGGGTTATTGTACTGTACCATTTAAGGGGTTAAACAACATTGGACTGTTACTTCTCCATTATAATTTATCTTTTTCCTCTCTTGAAGAGTTAACACATATTTAACCCAGGCCTGGTTTTGCATTATTATTTTCTGGCTGCTTTTTAAAAATCGAGTAAGATTTGAGGAAAAACTCCCCGGGATCTCCATCACACATGTAGCAAGAATGGTCAACAGCTAATCTGGAAGATGTGTCTGACAGGCCAATGTAGCACTGGTACCCAGTGGTGAATTTGTAACCATTCCCAGCAAACATGACAAGGATTAAATGTACTGTATTCTGTGGCTGGTAGGGCACTACTTCTAGATATCATGACAGAGGATGTACATGTAACTGCAGTCCTATTCAGTCTGAGCAGTATACTGTGTGTGAAGAGATACATCGTTTAAAAGGATGATATTTAAAAAAAAGCTTAAGGAAAAACAACTTTTCTACTTTTTAAGAGTTTGTGGCAGTGAAGCATTTCATGGGTTAATTAAACATCCAGTAATCCAACACAGAGGAGCATTATGCCTCATTGGACCCCAACGACTTAGGCCGCGCTTATAGTGCGCGGCCTAAGTCGTTGGGGTCCAATGAGGCACAATGCTCCTCTGTGTTGGATTACTGGATGTTTAATTAACCCATGAAATGCTTCACTGCCACAAACCCTTAAAAAGTAGAAAAGTACGATGACGCATGACGTCGCCATCGCCACCCACAAAAGTTGTATTTCGTTTTGCAGCGACGTCGCAAGTAACCTGGCCATTGATTGGTTCAGAGGCTGTCACATGTGGCGACAGCCTCTGAAAAAATAAAATTTGACCGGCTTCCAAATTTCGCGCCGCCACATCGCTCCCGCCGTTCCATCGTGCCGCGTTTACTATAAGCGCACGTGACGGCGGCAATACATTCGTTTTGCCGCAACATCGCATCGCCGTCGCCAGCACTATAAGCGCAGCCTTAGATAAGAAAGTGATAACCAAATCACGGTGCTGCCACTGCAAGGCTACAGTATGTCATCAAAAATACTTGTTTATCTCATTTGGAAAATCCCACAGTTAAAAAAAGGTCTCAAACTATAATTCCTAGTTATAGATCAACTGACTACTTCCAAAACAGAACAACTCACAAATTACTGTCTGGCATGAACAGTATAGCGGTTCCATTATGTATCCAGAAGGTCATTTACTGTAGATAATTACTTAATCATTCCACAAATCTGCTATGGTGATCAATTCTTACTACAGTGCAGTGTATTGTTATTTTACCATAATCTGAACATACAAAGTGTGATTCAATATTGAATCAATGCATCTAATAGATACACCCTGCAAAATGCCATTAGGGCCATCAATCATAGTGAATATGTTCCTGTTTTGATTGTATTGCAAATCATCCAATTAATCTGAACAATTGTTCTGAAATGAGAACACATTAATTTGTCTTTAACAATGAATCTGGAAAACAATTGCAAAGCATAAACAGATAAGCATCTTAACAAGACGCCTACCAATAGTCAAGCTACATTTGTGGAAGCTTCTAGATAATTAATAATAACAATCACTATTAAACAACTATTAGAATAAAACAGGATACCACCAATAAGGCAAAGTAAAATAAAGTGACCAGAAACGGACAGCTCAGAGAACACGTGCCATATGTGGCACTGTTTACAAACTGGTGGGATATTTGTCGTAGTGAACAAATATACAGTACACGGGTCTGGGTTTTGAGCTTGCTAAGATTGTGTATTCTAATTATATTTATAGTAGTGGACAGACCGACTGCTGGTCAATCCCAAGTGCAGACCAAGATGACCAGTCAAAGCTGATGGGATATATGTACAGTATTAACACACGGAGAAGTGTTGGTGGCTTTATCAAATGTAAGAAGCTTGTTAATCAACTTTCATTGGTGGCATATTAGTAGGCAATGGATTTGAAGTGAAATCAGACTCAGAAGAGATTTTTAACACTAAGGAGAAGGAAGCACAACAAAGATAGAGAAGTACAATGTTATACATGTAATTATAATATGTGACACTTAACTTCTCCTTCTTTTTAATAATACTCCAAAAATCGCATAATGAGGCAACATACAGGTAGGTGCACAATATATTGTGTGAACTGCTGCTTTAGTGACCCATGAAAACTAACTGCAACAACTCACTGATACCCTTAGAAATCCAAACAAACAATATATATAATGTTACTGACATAAGCATACTGTATAGTGGTTAAACAATACACACACGTATTGAACTCCATTCATACATTAACAGTCCTTCTCACATTCACTTACTGATCAGTTTATTAACCTACAAATTTACTGACACTCACACAAACACAAAGCTACACATACGGACTCACACTTCGACCCAGGTACTATTTTGATTCCAACAGGGCGTGACATTTACGTAATGACTCACACATAGATATGCACCCAAATGTAATGTACAGATGTAGCCAGACTTAGTTTCCCCACTACCGGGGAATAGCGCGAGAGACCAACTGTGTCATTCCATATTAGTGGGGAGAAAAACCACTGCAAAAATGCTTTTTTTTTCTTGTGGCACTGGGGAAGGCGAGTCTGGCTTCATCTGTATCAGAACATAATCCCACTCATTTACAGATCACGTATCAAGTTATTTGGAGCAAATACAAATTAGGAGTCAGGAGGCCTCGGTCCACTACAAAGGATGTTGTCAATAGCTGTGGAAAGGCCCAGTCTAGTGCAGAGTGGAACACGGGATGTAAGTGGACGGCTGTTTTTCTGCTGTGGACCGAGGGCTGAGTTGTGCGAACAAAGGTTTGACGGGGCAGATTCAAGAGACCATGTGTTTGATAGTGGAGGATGTCCTGAAGATACACCAGTAATATTTGGGTCTATATATGAGTCTGTAAGTGTATATAGGAGTATGTGTGAGTCCATCAGTTTAAGGAAGAGGCTGTGCTATTTGCTTTCCCTTTTATCAAATAATTTGATCTGCTTTCATCCCAGGAAGTTTCAATCGCATTGCTGAAGACACTACATTAAATCCATCTTCCCAGCAGATGATCTGGTACAGGAGATCCTACAGGAGGGTGAGAAACGTTGGATTTATGTAATTGTCTTCTGAAGTGGTAGTCCTTGGTCCAAAACCCAGTACCAGCTTCATATTATATTTTGTAAATTATATTAAATCCCACTACCTCATGTATCAAAAGGTCGTTGGGACAAATGTTGTATTCTTTCATCACAAAAGTGCAGTGTTCACTAGCTGAGTGGTGGACACATGGGTGGTACTTCCAACTAAAATAAACCCTGTAAACGTATAAGGACTAAACTACCAAGAAATTTGTATTCATTTTTTTATTTATAAAATGTTTTACCAGGAAGTGACACATTGAGAGTTACCTCTCGGTTTGAAGAATATCCTGGGACATAAATAGATGGATGCTCCTTAATAGTCCATCACAAATAGTTTCTCTGTCGTGTGATTTATTTGAACGAGCCAGGATAGTCTCTTGTAATAGCACGGAGCTAGACTGTGAACATCTAGACTTAGTGCATGAATATTAATCACTTCGCCTCGGGAGCCTTTTTTGCAGCACAACTTGATTAGGGATTACAACTCTGGCACTCTGCCATGTGTATATTTATGAGACGTATCAAACTACTATAATTCTAATAAACCACTGCAGGAATATTATTTTGTATTTATTTTATTTTGTATGAATCAAGTCCTCTGCTGAAAGATCTTAATCTTAATTTTCAAGGTTGAAAATGCCATAAAGATTTAATGGGCATATGCTTTACAATAAGACACTTTACAGCTTATTCGCTTTAATGGGACATAGAGGGTAATTTTTACTGGGCATTTTTTTCACCAGAAAATACCTCAGCTCACTGGAAGACGCCCTATGATCCATTTAAATGAATGGACTGCAAGGTGTGTATCAGCACCGGAATGTATCTTATGAAATAGTGCATCTAAGCATCAATAGTGACCCGAAGCATCAATATATTTTTATAATGAACAAGTGGTCAAGGTCCACATATCCAATAAGGTGAGATGCAGGGATTCTGTAGTTGTAATAAAATGACTATGATTTAATTTAGTGAATACATATTGAAGACCAGCAGGCCATAGATACAAGCAATGAATAAGCTTGCTTTTCACTGAGTGATGCTGCTTTTCAGACTAAAGAGAGTAGACCACAGGCTTTAGCTCAGAGGTAGTACTTCTATAATCTTGGCTAACCGAGAAACAAAAGCAGTAAGCATTAGTAAAAAATTAAATGTGAACGACTTCATTTATGTCATTTTCATTTGGATGTGGGGAGTGCAGATGAATCAACCCCAAATACTGAAATCGGTTTACCACCAATGGTGTTTGGAAAAAAAACAATGGATGCACTTACATGGGGTCAGGATAAAAAAGGCGTTTTATAAAGCTTCTATAGCTTGGAGCTGCTCCTCTAGCACTAGAGCTGCTGCCCTGAGTAGCACAAGCTGTGGGTTCTGAACCTGTTAGATCTGACACCAGTACCCCATTCAAAAATGTACATATACTTTGCATAACTATTATCATATCTTCCAAGGTACCTCACGTGTTGTTCCTTTTTAAGCACAGGCGGGGTTGAGGTGGGGTTGAGGGAACATATATACAACTGGCGATACTACTAAATTGGAAATCCTGCTCTTGATCCTCCTCCTCAACCACCAGCCCTAGCAGGACCCCGCACCACAGCCAGCCAATTCTGCCTTAAAACCAAGTACAATCCAGGCAAATTGCATGTTAAACCATGAGGTTTGTCACTTTTTTAGATGCATTTTGCAATAGAGAATACTTTTTTTCACACATTTCGTTCGACGACTTCTAAACATACCAAACTACCCGGTTTGGCAATGACAACTTCAGAGCTACTAGAATAGGCCCCTAAAAGTCTTGCAATTCTCAACATTTTGCATTTTGTTCCCTGTAGGAATTTCAGGATAGTTTAAATAGCAATACACAACTTCTCTATTGGTGATCCCATTACTATTTCTGTATGTGATAGTGAATTGACAGTGGAGCACACATACTGTACGTTTCAACATGCTGGCACTCAGGTCTGGTCTACAATTGGACAGTAAACACATTGAAAGTAGACACGATATACTGACTGTACCTACAAAAGAATACAATTATAATGCAAACCATTAATCTACAGCATTGTGGATCTGACCATACCTTTCATAAAAGCTCAAATTGATCTTAGAAGATTTGTTCATTTTGGAGTTTGTGCAGTTTCAGTCCATTATTTATTTTAAAGGCATATTTTCTTTAATTATTATAAACGTCAACATACTAAAGTCTACCGACCACAAAACTGGAACAAAATAAGTACAAAGATCAGCTCCTGATTTATCAAAGAAAATAGATCTAATTGAAAGCAATTGGAAATTTGCCTTTGATAAATATGGGGCAATTATTTGCAACTGGTCTTGCCCAATAATGTCTGCTGAATGTAGTAAATAATTCTTGATGTCTTCAAAAATCCTGTTCCTAAATTCCATAGTGATTATTTCATTGATTTTGTTTAATCCCGAAGCACCTTAAAGATGTACATAATACAGACATACAATATATTTAGAAATCTACTTCAGCTAGAAACCTGATCAATCTTATTCTATTTTTTGTTCCAAAGACAAAAAACACTTAATTGCTTGCAGTGTGATTTTTATGATAAATGTGGTGCTATTTTGTGCACCATGTTTTGCCCCAGCATTGCACTTTTTAGATTTTTGACACATCCTCCCTAGGCTATTAATCACTATTAGATTGGTTGCCTTTTTGCGAATTATTATATTATTTTTCTATGATTTGTAATAATAATTGGAAGTAAAACGAGGATGTTGTATATTTTTAAGACTGGTGTAATTGTCTGCCCGCCTTCCCCCAAAAACAAGTTTTTTAACGAAGCTACCCTTGAACTTTGAAAGTTTGGAATTGGCAGCCATTGTAGGGACAGATTGCCAAAACAAAGGGAACATGTCTTTGTCAGTAAGAAACATTATTTGTAGATAAGTTATGTGTGCATATTGTAAGGACCTATTTAGTCATAGACATGCCCAATTGCATCATACATACTGTATATACCAGACAACTAACTTTGGGTCAACATGGTAATAATTATCCAGGGATACTCTTTCTTCAGATCTTACTCTATTAAACCACAGTAGCTAATAGACCGGGAAATTAAAATATACAACCGTGACGGGAGTATTATCACTGTGATGACTGGGGGATAGTTGGCATGTATACATCTGAATTACATGCTGAAGTAGTAGCGGTATCAGCTGTTGATTTCACTCTCCTAACATTATACAATATGTCGATATTCTGTTGTGCTGTAGGCACTTAAATCATCAGTGCAATTACAGTAGATGGCACTAGCTAATATACTGTACACATACAATTTTTGTTTACAACCATACATGAGAGGTTTAAACCAATGCAATAAAGTTCCGGATTATTTTAAGTCAAAGGTAGTTACTCTGAATTAACAATGTAACACAAGCAAACTGAACACATTGTTTAAGAACAAATGGAGAGAAGAAGGCGGTGCAGCTGCCTACTGTTGCGGCCCCTTTTATTCTCCTACATCCCCCCAAAAATTCGGGGATGTTTTCCGTTTGTCACGCACTTTGCCGCGCGTCAGCCACATTCACTAGACAGCGCTAATAGCCCTAAACAATGAAAACGCCTGCGGCGCCTAAAACATGCCGCATCTGCCCGCGATTTAAAAAATCGCGGGGAAACGGCCGCAGGAGTCTAAAGGCGGCCGCCACTGTACGTCAGTGAAACAGACCGGGAATCCTCTGGATCATAAAACTATACATTTATTGGCACATAAACGGCAAAAAAAGTTCACTCTGACATGTTGCTCTTGGATAAAGTGCGATCCCTCGCACGAAACATGTCAGAGTGAACGTTTTTTTGCTGTTTATGTGCCAATAAATGTATAGTTTGCTGATCCAGAGGAGTCCCGGTCCGTTTCACTGATGTTGGAAGCTGCACCGCCTTCTTCTCTCCATTTGTTCTTTGCCAGCACTTTGGTAGGAGCACGCCGACAGTGCCAGGATCCCACACACCAACAGTGAGTCATGCATTGATTTGTTCCGGTTTCTTCTTGCAAAGTGTTCCTCAGTGAAGAGGTTATAGAGGGCCCGGATACCACTGTGTTATAGTGTTACTACGTGGGATTTCTCTTACATTGCGTTGTATATACGTCTCAATATTATATTTGTGCCTGATCTAGTCTGAGTAGCGTCGCTGAGGGACGTAGTGTCCCCATTTCTCCAGAAGTACATTGTTTATGAAGCCTCAAACGTGCATAAAAAATACATCGTTTCATTTTGTCAATGTTTTTGGCTGTAATCTATTAAAATATATTGAAACAAATTCAAATGATGGATAATGATGGAACCAGGGATTCAGCAGGCAAATACTAAGCCTCAATATTTGTTGCCTGCCTCAGGAACGTGACAGGAGCTACAGTATATACTAACATTGATCCACATACTGGATCACCTTGAGAGGAACAGATTATGAAGATACTCTGAATGATTCCATGCCAATTACACTATAAATATGTTTTCGGCTCTTGGACCTAATTTTAACAGCTATTAATTACATCTTGATCTTTGAAACAGGAGTTGAATATTGTAAAGAAAGTGTTAAACAGCTGAGTCCTTTCACTTTGTTGGAATTACAATACAGTGCTGCTAAGTGGGACTCCCACCTTGAAAACCTCAAGTTTTGTGAGGTTTTTTCATATTCATTCTAACACTTTAGCTCTTGCATGTAAAATCTGTAATCTTTATCAATGCTAACCCTCAGGATTTGATTTTTGTATCAATCTCCTCCAGCCCACAGGAGACATCAATTTCTGTATGTTTAGCAAATATGCTAATGACTTGCTCTTAAGTTCTGCTGATTGAAACCTCTGTGGTAGTGTATGAGAGCTGTATATGAGCGTGTATGAAAAGATACAGTAAACTTGTAGTAAGCAGGGGACTGTGAACATTGTGTATACTTTACAATCCTTCTGGACCTAACGTAACCAGCCAAAACCTCTACTTCTTTCAAGCTGACTAACCATCGCTATTAAAGGTTCAGTCTAGCCTAGAAACAAAATAAACTAAATGTCATGAATATGTTTGATTGATACCACTTTATTTTACAAACACCTTCAGTGGCCTTAAGCATTGATAAGTTTGGTATGTCCCTTGATGTGCAAGTCCTGTTTAAAAAATTTACTCAGTGGTCTTAAGCATTGATAAGTTTGGTATGTCCCTTGATGTGCAAGTCCTGTTTAAAAGATTTACTCAGTGGCCTTAAGCATTGATAAGTTTGGTATGTTTGAATATCAAAAGCTGGTTTTTTTTTTTGTTTGTTTTTTCCCCTCTTAACTGTTTGCTGTTAATTGACCAACTGGAACAAGCTGATTTATTGGGGCGGGGGGAGGGTCATGTGACTGCTTTAGATGTATGAAACAAATATCTCCCCTGCATTGGCAGGATAGCATTGGCATCTTAAGAGTGATGCATTTAAAGTGATCATTTAAAGTGACAATAATAGTTAGACTATAGTTTGACTAGAGGTGACTGGGGACTGCATCCTTTCTGCAAACTCTTACTCAAGGCAACAAACGGTGAGCTTATATGACCACACTTTGATCCCATGCTTGTTATCCTGCATATTTTAACCCCACACCCCTTTACAACTTATTTCACTGCAGCCTCTTCCAAAACTGACTGCACAAAAATAACTCCCACACCAACTCAGCCCACTGAAACCCTGAACTGACTCTAGCATTGCAATGCAGCAAAACATTTGACAAGGAACAGGCACACCCCTGCTGTTTAGTCTGCACACACTCACTTTGCTCACCACAGCTCCATGCAGCACTGCCTACCTCTGGCATCATGAACCTGCTATGTATCTTAACTTTTTTCTTTCTCCTGGCCTCATGGAGATGTTACTCCCTCTATCCACTACAAACTCCTCCATCCTGGCCCACACCCAACATCACCATACACCCTGGACTACTCAAAAGCCTTGCACTATCTACGGAATGTTGGTGGGGAACTCTAAAAACCAGCACACCAACCACTGCTCACTCTAATGGCAAACACCACAAATTTACAAGTTGCAAACAACTACCCAAATTTCTGCTCATACTATTACTCTCTTTAGCAGGTGATATTGAACCTAACCCAGGTCCTCCCATTTCAAATTTGTCCCATGCCCCTGAGAATTCCACCTTTAAATTCCAAAAAGGGCTATCTATCGCCCATATAAATATCCGGAGCCTGCTGCCCAAACTGGACGAACTAAGGGCATGGTGCCTTATGCATAGACCCAAAGCCATCGTTCTTACAGAAACATGGCTAACCCATAAAACCCCTGATGCAAATATCGCCATTCAGGGATACTCCATTTTTAGGAGAGATAGGTCCAAGAGAGGAGGAGGGGTGTTATTTTATATTGCAGACACATTACAATTTACACTGTTAAATTGCCCCCCAAGCCCACCATCTTTTGAATTTCTAGTTGGCAAAATCTGCCTCCCCTTTTCTAAGCCCATCTTGCTCGCTGGCATCTACCGCCCCCCTAAAGCCCCTCTACAATCCCTGGCTGATATCACCCAGTTTCTTGGCTCCATTTCCTCTCTGAACGAGAAAAGTGAGCTGCTAGTTCTTGGGGATTTCAACTTCAACTGGCTTGACCCTAAAAACCATAAAATCCAGATACAACTGAAGTCACTTAACCTATCACAACTCATTTCCCAATCCACACGGACAAACCTGAAATCGCATAACCATTCCTTGCTAGACTAGATTCTCTCCTCAAACTCAAGCAGAATCCAATCCTGTGGCATCCTTCCTGACATTTTCAGTGACCATGCAATAGTGTACTGTGTAAGGAAAACTAAAACGCCCCATTCAAGCCCTAAAGTTCTCCTCACTAGAACATTTAAAAACTTTAACCCACAACAGTTTCTGGATGACCTTACCAACTGCCCATGGAACAGAATCGATTTAATTCCCGACCCTGATTCTGCTCTCGACTATTTCCAATCCAAGTTCTTAAAACTCTGCGATACCCATACTTCACTATGCAAAATATGGGTAAGGGGGGCCCATCTTCCATGGGTTACATCTGACCTTATTGCACTCTACCAGCTCAGGGATACCTTGTGGAAAAGCTACAATGTAACTAGCAATACCAAGGAACTCAATCACTACAGATGCCTGCGGAACATGTGCACAAGGCAAACAAGGCACGCAAAAGCACAATATTACTCTGGCAATCTCCACCAAAATACATCAAACCCAGCAAACTTCTGGAAGGTTATCAACAATATATTCCTGCCTCCTAACCATCAACAACCAAGTAATATCACGAAGGGGGATATTACTCTGACAAACCCCACTGACATTGCAAATGCATTCAATGATTACTTTGTGGGGTGTGCCACTAATTTATTAGCAAAACGCAGCCCAAACCACAAACCTGAATCTCATCCTGGGACTGCCCACATAGCCCCACCCCCTCCCAACACTGCCCACAATTTTCAATTTGGCCCAGTATCTGAAGAGGAGATTACACAAGCGCTCCTCAAACTAAAACTAAGCAGCCAATGTGGACCTGACTTACTACAATCTAGGTTCCTACAACTTGGTGCCCCAGCCATTGCTAAACCAATTGCTTCCATAGTCAACTCTATCCTGTCTGCAGGCCATATCCCTAAGACCTGGAAAACTGCCAGAGTTGTCCCAATCTTCAAAAGTGGGGACAAAAACACTGTCTCAAACTACAGACCAATCTCCCTTCTCCCAATCCTATCCAAAGTCATGGAAAAATGTGTCCACTCCCAATTAAGCGATTACTATAACAAGACAAATTTGATTTAATTCCCCAGTATAAGGGGATAATATCTCTTCAGTGGGATCTGGCCAATCTTAGTTAGGAGGGGCGCAGCTTCAGCCGAGCCTATTAATAACCGTAACTATGTTAAGTTACTTAGAAACAACTAAGGAGGTGAAATGGGTGAGCAATGGTGCCTGGATTAGGTTCGAGGAAGCAGTCAGGCCGTGGGACATACATTTTCTGCTGGAGACTATTGAAAAACAAGGAAGAGGGCCACTGACGGGGGGAGAGCGGGACAGCTTTTTCGGACACAGCAGCTGCGAGGGGCCTGGCTGACGCTGAAAGTTGTGTTGCCGGGTCTCAGCTCTCCCCATTGCAGCGGCCCGACCTCTCTCCCGCTCTCGCCCCCCCCCCCCTGCAATGGCCCAGCCTCTCTCTCTCACTCTCTGCAGTGGGCCCGGCCTTCAATATTAGCCCCACTCCCGCATGCACCAGAAGTTCATAAACTTCGGGATCGTCGCAGCACCGGAGGCCTCCGCCCAAGGTGGTGTATGTGTTTCTGTGTGTGATAGGGTCAATTCCTGGGGCTCACTCCAAATGCCTAGCTACATTGAATCATAAACTATATTCCATCGCCTCCACCTCTCTGCTCATGTGTCCTCTATATTCACTGCTGATTCATCTCCAGCCCCTGCTCCTCCGGCCCACAAGCTGCACCGATCCCGGTAGTTCTCAAAGAACATACTATCACCAATCCTTAATGTTATGCTGGCTCCTCCTCTGACTGCAGGGGGTTCCTTAACTAGTGCCAGATCCACTTTGATTTTAAGCCATCCTCCTTCATTTCCCATTGCTCTCGGGTGGCGTTATTATGTTCCTCCTGGCTGGTGAAGTTTTGTTGTGGGCATCTCCACTGTATTAAAGGGGATCTCCCTCAGCAGCCTTCTTCAAGGCTTTATGGAGGGTCTCCAACACTTCTGGTCGAACGGCCACTGCTGAAGCCCCTGTTATTCAGCAAGGGAATCGCACGCTGGGTTGCTACGCAGTCAAATTCAGGACTCTGGCTGCTGACTTTGATTGGAAAGAGGGAGCTATGAAATCAGCTTTTCGACAGGGTCTCTACAAAAGAATCAAAGATTAACTCACCTGCAGAGACATCCCAGCAGGTCAAGAAGGTCTGATTGGTCTCTGCATCTCCTTGGACATTCGCATGCATGAGTGGCAACTGGAGTGGGGACGTGATCCTACAATCGTGCCAATTCCTCTGGAATATACTCCTTCGACTCTTCTTTCTGAGCAGAACCCATGAAATTCGGCACATCATATTCCATTCCTCCTTCCCCCAACCGCCTGATGTTACAGATCAGTACCTTCTGGCTGGGGCATTCTGTTACTACACCAGCCTTCATGGACTCGAGAGCTGTAGGCTCCTTTGTGGATTAAACCGTTTCTGTTCGAGCTGGTATTCTTCTCAAGATGAGGCCAGTGTCTCTCTCCATTGTGACTCTGGATGGCAAACCACTGGGATCAGGCATCATCTCTCAGGGGACTTCTCTGTTTACAGATACAGATGGAGTACTTCACCACAAGCCTCTACAGCTAGATGTCATCCAGTCCCCAGCCATTGATATTATCCTGGGACTCACATGGCTGCGGGCCCATAACCCACAGATTGACTGGCTATACGGTCAGGTGAAGGCATGGTCTCCATCCTGTATGTCCAAGTGTCTGGTCATTCCTCGCTCTTTAGGGAACATTCATTACTCAGGACAAGAGGCATTATCGTGTCTTCCATTCCACCTACCTGGCATTTCAGGATGTCTTCCACAAAAAGCAGGTGGAGGAGCTACCCCGTCATTGTTTTTTCAACTGTCTGGTTGATCTTCTCCCAGGGATGGTTCCTCCTCGCAGGTGGATTTATCCACTATTAGAACCAAAGACGGTAGCCATGAATGCATATATTGAAGAAAGTTTGGTTTGAGAATTTAATGTAAATCTAGCTCCCCCTTTGTCTAGAAGAAGGATGGCTCACCAAGACCCTGTATAGATTACAGATTATGTAATGCTCACTCTGTGTTCCAGTCCTTTGTGAATGAGGTCTTCAGGGACATGTTGGGTTCCATCCCGTCCCAAAGCTATTTCCATTGATTGCCATCTGGAGTATGTCTCTCTATGCAGTGGAAGAAATACAAAACACACAGTATAAAATTGGTAGTGTAGGACTTGCTGAGGGGTCTACCTTGATGTGCTTGCAGGCTTGAAATGTTTTGGCCAAAGGATTTAACAAAATAACCCATACTTATGAGAAGAGCAGAGAATAAACAGATAGTAATCAACTATATAATTTGTCATATTGGATGTAGCATTGAAGAGTCTGGAATACCACGAATGCCGCCCTGGGGACTATTGACCTTGTAAAATTAGATTTACAAAATATAGTCATTTGATCAGTGGGATTATATGTGAAGGAAGCATTGACAGAGGATGTAAATTATTAGCAAAAACATTTTTTTCTAATCCTACTGATGACTATTAAACAATATATACAAACATACATTTAAAGCAGCACATATTTAAAGTAGCATTTTTTTTAAGTAGCTGTAGCATGCAGTGTGGATTTGAACAGGGAAGATTATTGGATTACTGGATTGATCTCTTACCCTAACAGACATATTTTTCTTCTCTTCCTAGGTAAAACCCAAATTTGATTTTTCTGTCTCCTAATCCCCCCTTGATGTGTCTATTTGTCTAAATTCAATTTGTAAACTCCTTGGTAAAACCCAAATTTGATTCTTCTGTCTCCTAATCCCCCCTTGATGTGTATATTTGACTAAATTCAATTTGTAACACCTAGCCAGGACAACACCCTGTTTAGAAGTACTATTTGTTTAAATGTGCCTCACATGTGCTAATTGAGCTGGTTAGGCTGAACTTAATGTAATCAGGTGACTTGTAAGACCTATATAGCTAGAGACACACTGGGGGAGCAGCAATGCAGGGGCAAGCAGCATATATTTAAAGTAGCATTTTTTAAGTAGCAGCAGCATGCAGTGATCAACAGGCATGAAACAAGTGGACAACAAAACATCTACTGGCCCTGAATCCTGGATTGGGAACTACACTGGAAAGGAGGACATTATCTATCCCAGACTGCACATCTCATCTCTAAACTATTGCTGCCATCCCGCCACTAGTGTTTTTATTTGCTTTGACCTCACTTCTTTTCAAAATACGTGCTTCTTTCTACCAGTTTCATTATGTCCCTAACTCTATTCATATTTCCCCATCTCTCCTTCCTTCAACACTTCTCAATTCACATGAACTCCTTTCTTACCTGCGCCCTCTAACACTACACAGCTATACCCCCTGCACTAAAACACACCCCTACAAATCGTGCTCACACATTATCTTTCTATCCATGCTTCTCCTCCTTGCTTCTGGGGATATCACTCCCAATACTGGTCCCTGCCTTATTTCTGTATGCTCTCGCCCACGCCTTTCACATACAACTTCTACTCCCTCTGGTGTCAACCCCTCTAACCTCATATCGCTGTCGCCCTCCCTCCTCACTCCCTTTCTCCTGTGCCCTTTGGAATGCTCGCTCCCTTTCCAACAAGTACCTCCCTGTGCACGAATCCTTTTTCTCTCACTCTCTGCTCCTCTTTGCTATAACTGAGACTTGGCTCACTCAGTCTGACTCTGCTCTGGAAGTTGCCCTCTCCCACGGCGGCCTTTCTTTCTCCCACACTCCACGCCCTGATGGCAGGGGTGGAGGTGTGGGGCTCCTGTTCTCCTCTATCTGCCGTTACCGAACCCTTCCTATTCCTCCCTCTCTTGCTTTTCCCTCCTTTGAGGCTCACACTGTCCAGATTTTCTCTCCTATCTGTCCATGTGGCAGTTATCTATCGCCCACCTACATATATCCATCCCTCTTCTGTCTTTCTCTCCCACTTTGAATCCTGGCTCTCTTTCTTTCTCTCCTCAGACTCCCCTTTTCTTCTCCTTGGGGACTTCAACTGCCATATTGATGACCCTTCTCTCCCTTGGGCTTCCCACTCTCTCTCTCTAACCTCTTCTTTTGGCCATCAACAGTGGACTGCAGCAAGCACCCACAAGCTTTCCCCTTTTCTGACCATCACCTTATCTAATTTTCTCTCTCCCCTTCTCCACCTCCATCTACCCCCGTCTCTGCAGAGATCTGTGCGTTATTAACCTACCAGCTTTTGATTCCACTTTACACTCCTCCCTCTCCTCTCAGCTCTGCTCCAGACCCTGACAACCTGGTCAGGAACTACAACTCTGCCCTATTCTCCTCTCTTGATCTACATGCCCGCTTTCTCTCTACCGTTCTCGCCCTTTGAACCCCAGACCGGGGCTAAATTCCCAAACGTGCATGCTGCGTTCCTGCACTTTTTCCTATAGACGTCTCTGGAGGAAATCTCACACTCTCGCAGACTTACTTCACTACAAATTTATGATATCCTGTTTCAACTCTGCCCTCTCTCAAGCTAAACAGACCTGCCTTTCTCCACAAATCAATACGCACAAGTCTAATCCACGCCGACTCTTTATCTTTGACTCGCTACTCAGACCACCCTCTGCTGCCTGTTCTGCTTCCTCCATCTCACCTCAGGATTTTGCCGACTATTTCAAGGAAAAGGTGAAATCCATACTTCAGGCCATCCCCTCTGTATCCTCCTCCCAACTATCCTCCTGCATTCCTTGACTTTTTATCCGCTGTCACAGAGAAGGATGTGTCGTTGTTGATCTCTTCTCCCTTTACCAACCTGACCTCTTTACCCCATTCCCTCTCATCTCCTAAAACCTCTTACTCCTATTATAATCCCTATGCTCACACACATTTTAACTCCTCCCTCTACTCTGGTACCTTTCCCTCTTCCTTCAAACATGCAACAGTTATACCATTACTCAAAAACAGCAAGCTTGGCCTCTAAACTCCTTGAACGTCTTGTATTCTCTCGCTTGCTCCATTTTATCAACACCTATTCTCTCCTAGACCCTCCACAATTTGGCTTCCGTGCTGCTCACTCCACTGAAACAGCCCTCACTAAAATAACTAATGACCTCTATGCTGCCAAAGACAGAGGGCATTACACTCTGCTCATATTGCTCGACCTCTCAGCATTTGATACTGTGAACCACCCTCTTCCCCTTCACATTCTCCATACTTTTGGCATTCATAACAAAGCTCTATCCTGGATCTCCTCTTACCTCTCCCATCTACTTCCAGTGTCTCTCTTGCTAACACCTTCTCCTCCTCTATCGATCTCTCTGTGGGGGTACCCCAGGGCTCTGTCCTAGGACCCCTTCTCTTTCTCTTTACACACTGTCTAGGTGACCTAATCACATCTCTTGGTTTCAAATATCACTTCTATGGTGATGACACACAAATTTACTTTTCTACCCCTGCCCTTACACATGCTGTACAGACTAATGTTTCTGAATGTCTCTCGGCTATATCATCCTGGATGGCTCTCCGCCGACTTAAAAGTTAACATGGCAAAAACAGAGCTCCTCATACTTCCTCCCAAACCTGGCCCTACTATCTCCTTCCACATTACTGTTGGAAGTACTATAATTCATCCAGTAGCCCAAGTACGCTGCCTAGGGGTCACACTTGACTCCTCTCTCACATTCTCTTCTCACATTCAAAAGGTAGCTAAAAACTGTCATTTTTTTCCTCCGCAATATTACCAAGATACGACTTTTCTCTGTTGCTCGACTGCAAAAACTGACACAGACCCTGATTCTCGACTACTGCAACTTCCTGTTGTCTGGCCTTCCTGCCTCTCACCTGTCCCCCTTACAATCTATCCTAAATGCTGCTGCCAGAATCATTCTACTCTTTCCTAAATCTGTCTCGGTGTCTCCCCTGCTGAAATCACTCTCTTGCTTATTATCAAATCCCGTATCACACACACTCAATTCTCCTCCTCACTTTTAAAGCTTTACACTCTTCTGCGCCTCCTTACATCTCAGCCCTAATTTGTCACTATACACCATCCAGACTCTTGCGTTCTGCTCAATGATGTCTTCTCACTGTAACGATGCTCGTCTCAAGCAGGAAACAGACCTGCAGGGCTGAGGTAGGAACGTGAAAGAACCGTCCTGAGCCGAGGGACAGAGTCCTGATAGAGTAGTGAGTCGTAAGTCGAAGGTCAGGGCTGGCAGCAGAGTTGCGTAGTCGGTGTGGATGCAGAGGCCGAGGCAGGCTGAAATCAAAGGTTAGTTGAGGTACTTTGCAATGGTCGGGGCGGGCTGAAAACAAGGGAAACAAGGGTAGTCGAGGTACGTGAGCCGGGTCTGGTAACGTGAGAGACGAAAAGCATAAACGTGTTGCATGAACAGAGCAGGCAACTGGAACTTTGCTCTGCAACTTCCTTCTAACAGGACTGTCCTTTTAAAGGAAGTTTCCAGGAGCAAAAATGGACGATCCAGCCACAGAGGGAGAGCAAGAGCAAAATCCCGAACCGGAATCTGAACACCCGGAAAGGATTTTGCCAAACCTCATACTCTCTACCCTTTTGTATCTAAAGCCCTCTTCCACCTTAAACCCTTCTCACTGACTGCCCCACACATCTGGAATGCCCTTCCCCTCAATATTCGACCCACCTCAAAACACACCTGCTTAAGGAAGCATATGAGTAGCACCATGGCTGATAATTAACACCTCATACATAAACCTTGCCCCCTTGCAGACGCACTTTACCAGAACGCCCTCCTACTATCTCTGTACGTTCTTCCTACCAACCAATTAGATTGTAAGCTCTTCAGAGCAGGGACTCCATTTCCTAAATGTTACTTTTGTCTGATGTACTTCTCCCCTTTATGCGTTATTTATATTATTTATTATTTATATGATCGTCACGTATATTACTGCTGTGCAGCGCAAACTACATTAATGGTGCTATATAAATAAAGATATACATACATATACATAGCATATGATTGAGGGAGAGGCATTGGATAATGGCATTATTACCAAAGATGAATTCCTGTATTTAATATAAGTAAAGAATCCTAAAATACCTACACCGAAGATACATAAACATAATGTATTGAATCCACCACCCCATCCGATTGTTTCTGGTATAGGAATGCTTTGTGAGCAAGCATTTAAATATGTTGACTATATAAGATTTTGTGTGGTCAGCTTTCCCACTATCGATGCATTGTCTACACTTTGTGTAAAGTGTTTTTGGCAAAATGTAACATTAAGTCACTATATACCAGAATAAAACACGATTCTGTTATTAAGATAGGCAAGAATTTTCTAAATATGTGTGAGAATTAAAATATTTCTTCAATTCAGTTTATCTCTCTTCCCCAATTTATTTTGACTAACAACTATTTTGTCTTTAATTATAATTTGTTGTTACGAGTCAGAGGTACTGCGATGGACGTAACCTGCGCTCCTACCTATGCAAACCTGGATTTAGGTTGGTGGGAGATAGTATTTGTTTTTGGGGGGCAGTGGTTGAGATAATTGTGATGGAATGACACCATTGAACACTTTCAACAGTTCGTTGATTGCTTCAGCCAGAATTACCTGAATCTTAAACTAGCCAGTGAAATAAGTGACTCTAGTATTACATTTTTGGATTTACAAATTGTCAAAAAAGAGAATGACCTTTTGATTAGGTATATTTTCCGTAAAAAACCCAGCAACCAACAGACTTTTACATTTCTCTAGTGGACACGTTTCCTCAGTTTTGAGGGGGATCCCTGAAGTAAACAAAGAAGCCCCTCAATGCACATCCAATATGACACGTTTTAGTTAAAAAGAAGAAAAAGAAAAAAGAATATATGTGTGTGTGTGTGTGTGTTTTCTTCTTCTCATAAGTATGAGTCATTTAGTTAAATCTTTACACCAAAACATGCTAAGCTTGCAGCCACACCAAAATAAACCCTTTTAGCAGGTTCCTATACTTCTGATTTTATACTGTGTCCTTTGTTTTTCCTCCACTGCAAAGAGAAAAGAGGAAACAAAACAATGATATAGTCAATAGCATGGAATGTGGGAGATGTATGCAGTGATTAAGGGGTTAACATTTAGAAGCACTGTATGTGCTGCGTGTGAGCTACCGTGCAATTAAAAGTAGTTAAAAAATATATATCAGAAGCACTCCAGTTGGTATTATTAAATATATAAATATGTATGATACTGTCCTGTGGGACTGAGTTTTGAGCTTGCTAAGATTGTGCATGTCTGATTACGGATTCTTGCACGTGGAACTGAATTATACTGAAAATTAAACATACTGAACTGTATATGGAAAGGCGTCATGTCGAGTGCTGGAGGATACAGCAATAGGTGTAGCACTACGACATAAAACCAAAACAGGGCTCTCTCCTAGTACCCAAAAAAAAGCATTGGGATGAAAATTATACTCTTCATTTTATGGTAGATATACAGTAATGCCCCATGGAACAATTTGAGATCTACTGTAAAATGCAACGTCATTGTGATATCCTCCTTTACATTTGTGTCTTGAACACTTTCTTAGTAATCAGGTTTTCTTAATCACGGCCGCCGACCACTTTCCCGAGGCCTACAACTAGAGCTTACACTTGGGCCCACCTGTCGGCAGTCTTGGTAGGCCCCCCTCATTTTCTTACACACCTCCTTCCTCTGTCATCCCTTCCCCCCTCCTCACACTCCCCCCTCTCGTGTTTACCCCGTCTTATTCTTCCTCTCACTCCCCCACCTCCCCTCTCACTCCTTTCTCTTACTCCCCCTACTTTTCCCTCCCTCTTACCCCTTCTCAACCCACCTCCCCCCTTCTCTCCCTCACACTCTGCCCCCTCTCACATTCTACCCCCCTAGTCTCACTTTCCCTTCCCTCAATCACTCAATGCCCCCCTCCTCTCACTCAATCCTACTCCTTCAATTCCCCGCCTCCTCATACACAATTCCCCTCCATTCACAATAAAACCCCAAACAGCTCCACCCACACAATTACACTCCCCCCACACACACTTCCAACCTCCCCCACAATAACCACACAATTCAACCTCCCCATAATACCCACAGAATTTCTCTCCCCCATAATATCCACACAATTTTTCCCCTGCCCCCCCCCCCTCCCCTCTCACCCAAAATATAAAGTACACACGTTTTATCTTGTGGAATGGAAGGGCTCCAGTGAAACACTGGCCACACGCAGAAGTTGGGCCCGACTTCTGGGTGGGTTCAATTTCCGGAGTTGACAGGCAGGGGAGGGAGGCCTGTGGAACCAGCAGGGAAAAGCCGAGGCCTGGCAGCAATCAAAGAGGCCAGGCAGACGGATGCAGAAGGCAGCGCCAGCCGGGCCCAGGATAATTTTCCCAGCTCTCACACCCTGTCGGTGGTCCTGCTAATGACTTGCCATAACTAGAGGCACATCCATAACGGTGTTGTACTTTGACTATTTGATTACTTTTTATATTCATAGAGCATTTGTTCTCTGTACTTCATTGGAAGTGTATGTCTATAATTATTATTGCTTATTTGAAAAACACCAACATATTCCACATGGATTTGTTTGCCTTTTGTGTACTTTATTTGTGTTTAGGAAAGTGAAGTATTCTTGATTTCCCCTGGCAATACACAGATAGAGCTATAATGTTGATGTAACCCTCTCTGCCCGGCTATATAAATGTCTGTGTTGCTGGCTGCTCAGGGTGCATTACCTTTGTCAGTGGTGCTGATCCACTCAGGCTGGGCATATATGAAGATGGTAAAGACAGGGGCCAGGAACTTCGTAGTTTTTAAATAAAACAGTCTTTATTCATACATAGACAGGTACAGCTCCCCCTTAGCTGCATCATTGCAATCCTGAAAAGGCACATCGCTTTTTACATTAAGAAGGATTGCTTTAATTCATATCATGTTTAACCATGCTTCTGGTGACATTTTTAAACCCTATCTTTCTAGTGTCCCAGGAGGGGATCCCCTTTCTCACTGTAGGAGAGGGGTTCATTACTCTGCATCCTACCCAGTTTACCTCACATGCAGTCCTCTGGTACTGAGGTAGCAGGGAGGGGGGGCTTCATAATTGCACTGCACCTTATTCTTTCAGGATCCTGATGAGGGTAGTGTGTCATACCTCCTGATGTTCCGGACTTCAGATTACTCCTAGGACTGCAGATAGGGCAACCCTTAAGGCTTCGCTTATAGTGGCGGTGATGGTGACAGCGACGCGATGGTGACGTCACACTGCGGTCGCTGGAAAAATTAAATTGACTTGACTTCCAGCGATCGCGACCAAGCCGTCGCTGCGTCGCTTCTACTATAAGCGCATGTGACAGCGGCAATACATTTGTTTTGCCGCAACGTCGTGTTGCCGGAACTATAAGCGCAGCCTTATGGACACTGATCTTCCCTGTGGAAACATGTACTTCTCTGGGCAGAAAAGCTGCAATTTTATTGGTTTGTCAAAAAAGCCTCCAACTTGCAATTCTCAGAGCGCCATTATTCAAACCACTTCTAAAAACTTGCATTTTTTTAAGTGACCTCAAGGGTGGGATTAATATTACAAGTTACATCCAGAGCCTGAAATATGAGTTTGGCTGAGAGAGCAAAACCCATAACTCAGACTGGGGATGGAGTTGGCACCACCTCATGTCATTCCGCTTCAGAAGCAAGTACAATCCAGGCATTTTGGCTGTTAAATCGTGCAGTTTGTCAGTTTTTATAGAAGTGGTTTAGAAAATGCAATTTGCAATAGAGAAGTATTTTTTTTAATGTTTCATTCCGCTGAACATGCCAAACTATGTCGTTTGGCAATGACAACTTCTAAGCTTCTACAATAGGCTAGGGTTGGGCGATAACAGAAAAAATCCCACGATAAGAATATCAATAAATGTACAGTATCGTAATAACGATATATATCGCAATGTTCGAGTAAAACGAAATAAAAGTGTTCAAAAAAAATACATGTCTTTAGATTTACTAGAAAAAACCTATGTGTGCTGTCTTACTGCTCCCTGTCTCTTAGGGCTCGTCCAGGGTGGCGCTGAGCGGGCGCGCACCTGCTCGGCGCTCAGCCGCTTGCCAAGGTGCAAATTTGAATTTGCCGCACGCAAGCGCGTCACGTGAGCGGTTCGCCCAATGAGGGCGAACCAGCTCCGTGACGTAGAGGCCGTGCCCCCACACGCGCACGCACCTAGCCGGCCAGGAAAAGCACGGCCGAGCAGGGCGCAGCGCTGGAGCGCCAGCGCGCCTCTAACCACCCTGAACGAGGCCTTAACCTACATACAAGACACAAGCTGTCTAAGGGTGAGAGTGATGGGATGATGGTGATGGAGGCATTCAAGGTGGAAAAGGTGAAATGCAGACATGTAAAGGGTTTTACAGGAGGGATTTGCATCACATTTCCCTGCAATGCCCTGCTGCCTCTTTGCTAATGGAAGGGTTAATAAAATGTCAGTGAAAGGGTTTAAGAGGTGAGGGGCAGAGGCGTTAAGGGGAAAGGTGGGGCGTTTTTTGGAGGGGTGGGGCAACAGTTGATAGTTCCAGATGAGAGGAAGAGGGTGGAGGAAGAATGGAAGAGGAAGAATCCTGTGGTGGAGGAAGAAGGAGGAAAACTCTCAGGGGAGATGAGGAAGGGGATGTAAGAGTCTCAGGGAGGATGGGGTTAAGGGGTCCAGGGGAGGAAGGTAAGAACGGGCTTGGGGGGAAAGGATTCAAGGGCAGAGGGGGAGGAAGGGCTTAAGAGCAGTGTTTCTACTTTCAAATTTCAGATTTTCTGGTCGAATCCCTACATTTCCTGGTTTTTCCTGATCAAGAGATCAAATTTCCTGGTCTAAAAATGTGTTTAAAAGATGATAAGTAGATTTAACACCAGTTTTTACTTGTCGGAGGACAAGAGCCGCCTAACTGTACGTTCTCCTGCTTACTATCTGCTGTTGTGCAGATAATTAACCTGCTGCAGTCAATGTGCGTTACACAAGTCTGTTGTACTCTAACTGCGGTTAATACATATTAATAATGTGAGTGCACTGTGCATATCTGATAATTTTTCTACTACCCGATTTCCTCGATTCTAAGACGCACCTTTTTTCCGATTTTCACATGTCTGAAATCGGGGTGCGTCTTAGAATCGATGTATTAAAAAAATGAAAAGAAAAAAAAAGTGCCTACAGTACTAACCCCTCTTTCACTTACCATGTTTCAGGAGAGGTCCCATGTCAGAGGATGGTTGAAGATGGACAGCTGGCGGTTGTGCGGCGGGAGTGCGGCGGCGGCAGGACAGGTTCCAAGTCTGCAGGTGAATGAACATAAGACAGCGGGCGTGCAGTGGCAGCGGCAGCAGGAGATCATAATAGCAGGGGAGCTGAGCAGGAGCAGAGTGGTATAGGGGAACGGCTGGGGAGGTGCACACTGTAACACCGGAAGTTGATGGGTGTCTGACTTCCGGTTACAGTGCGCTCTTCCCAAGTTGTTCCCCTATGCCGCTCTGCTCAGCTCTCCTGCTATTATGATATCCTGCCACCACCGCATGCCCGCTCTCTTATCTTCATTCACCTGCAGACTTGGCACCTATCCTGCCACCGCCGCACACTGTCCATCTTCAACCATCTGCAGACGTGGGACCTCTCCTGCCGCCACCGCCCGCTTCATCCTCCGCTGACATGGGAGATCTCCTGAAACATGGTAAATAAAAAAGTAATTTTCCTCGATTTTAAGGGCCAAATCGATGGTGCGTCTTACAATCGATGGCATCTTACAATCGAGGAAATACGGTAGTAATAAACCGTGTTACACTATGTGCGCTGTCTTACTGCTCCCTGTCTCTTAACCTACATACAAGCCACAAGACACCACCTGACTTGTGGAGAGGTGTGTAGAGGTGTGGAGAAAGTGACCCCATACCAGATTCACACTGACACCAAGCTGCAGGAGGTACTTTCCAGAGGCTGATTTCATCATACAAATAAATATTCTTGTGACTTTTCTAAATTGAAGTGGGGAGGTGTTATTCACAACACAGATCACATTATGTTTTGTTTATCTTTTCCCAGCACTTTAGTGTATTTTTCTCACTCTCTCATGCTGTTTCTGCCATCTTGTGCCATCTCAAACTTAGCTGCCAGAAGATCCTCCCCCTCCTCCCGACAGTGAGAAGCAAGGCTGGCCAGGAGGAGGAAGTAAGAGCAAAATGTCTCCGTTTGCAGCTCTGGTCTCGCACAGCAGGCAAGTTGAAATCTGCTCCTCCCTGCACCACACTCCCGGGAGCACCATGGTAATATCGCAATAACAACTCATCTCCCACATCGGCATACCATCAGATGTTATTGCGATATTACTATGTTAACGGTATATCACGCAACACATACCCAATTTCATTACAGTAATTCTCCATAAACAAAAACATCCACTCTTCTAAAAACAAAAAGTTACCTTTCCCAATGTTATATGCTGTTATTAAGCTTTAGTGTACTGCATGTAGCTCAGATTCTTGTTAGGTTCACTTGCTTGCTTCACTACCTTATATTCCTTTGCACCTCATGTAATGATGGTGGTTACTTTAAATTAGAATTGCTTTGGCAATGGTTTGGCTTTAGCAATTGAATAGGGAATTGTATAATTGATTTGTATTGTATTTTAATTGTTTGAGGAAATGGATTAATTGATTGATGCCAATTGTATTGATGTTGGTTAGTTTCTAATTGATTTTCAGGATGGCATTGGTGGTTAGGGGACATTGTTCATAGTGTATTTTATTGTTACATATATTTTGCATAGTGTTATATGATGCACAGATTAATTGCATCATGTACACACTCTATGCAATTGTGTAACATTTCATAGACATTTGTATAGCTGCAGTTTGTTATTTTATATTTGCAATGGCTGCTGTATTTATTTGCAATGTGGTGGTTTTAAGATTAAAAATTCATGTTTTGATTTGTGGATGTTTTATGTGTTTCATAATGGGCAAATAATATATTACAAACAATCCAGGAGGAGCAAAATATAGGGAAATAAAAAACAGAAAACAGTGCAAATTTAAGTGCAGACGTTGAGACTATGATGAAAATATAATGACAATATCTTGGCTCTGCCGGTCTATCTACTCACAAGATGTAAATGGTAAGTATGCAGTAGGCAGATTGGGCTGCCACCCCAGGTAGTAGCTGTATGTTGTGGATATCCCTCCAGGCTTATCTCGTCAGGGTGACCATGGTGTACATAGGGGAGGAAACAAAGCTACATAGCGCGATCTGTCTTTCCAAAAACTTTATAAAATGAGTATAAGCATATAAAATGTGAACTTACAATGTGCCAGAATTAAAATTGCATTTATCACAATCACAGTGATTCTAGGGGGTTTTATCCGATCTCACCGCCTCCTCTCTGGCTCTGGATGTCAGCCGTCTGCAGCCTGGAACGCTCAGCTCCGTTTCTCCTCCGGTGCGTGTGACGTCACTGCTCAGTGGAAGGTACAGCTACGGATCCCTCACTAGACCAAAACACCACTCAACGCGTTTCGCCCAGCTCAGCAAGCTGTCAATGGCTTCGTCAGGAAGCCATTGACAGCTTGCTGAGCTGGGCGAAACGCGTAGAGTGGTGTTTTGGTCTAGTGAGGGATCCGTAGCTGTACCTTCCACTGAGCAGTGACGTCACACGCACCGGAGGAGAAACGGAGCTGAGCGTTCCAGGCTGCAGACGGCTGACATCCAGAGCCAGAGAGGAGGCGGTGAGATCGGATAAAACCCCCTAGAATCACTGTGATTGTGATAAATGCAATTTTAATTCTGGCACATTGTAAGTGCACATTTTATATGCTTATACTCATTTTATAAAGTTTTTGGAAAGACAGATCGCGCTATGTAGCTTTGTTTCCTCCCCTATGTACACCATGGTCACCCTGACGAGATAAGCCTGGAGGGATATCCACAACATACAGCTACTACCTGGGGTGGCAGCCCAATCTGCCTACTGCATACTTACCATTTACATCTTGTGAGTAGATAGACCGGCAGAGCCAAGATATTGTCATTATATTTTCATCATAGTCTCAACGTCTGCACTTAAATTTGCACTGTTTTCTGTTTTTTATTTCCCTATATTTTGCTCCTCCTGGATTGTTTGAAATACATCTTTCTACTTGGAACCCTGCAACAGGTTCTACCAGAGGTTTTGAGCAGGGCTTTATTATTGTTTGAGCACCTATATTAATATATAACACTTGCACGTATCACTATTGTATTTATTTAAGTTGTTAGCGCCTTATATTCACTTATTCACAAATAATATATTATCCATATCTGGATAATAGTTATTTGGCACATTATTGCACTGTATGTGTTGGGGGGTCGGGGGATGTATGTATTGAATGTATAGGCCAGGTTTATTTATTTTACATTCAGGGTTGGTTCCTTGGTTCTGCGTGAGACCTCTGGAGACCAGCTGCGGTTTCCTCGGGTATCTCACGGGTATCAGGCTGGTGGTTCCACGGGTGACACCTGCGGGGATGAAGCGGTGGTCCCACATCCTTGGGGGCACCGCAGACCCGTAGGTGTGGGGATGAAGCGGTGGTCCCACATCCGTGGGGGCACCGCGGACCCGTAGTGAGCACTCGTGAGTTCCACAGACCCCCGTGAGAACCACCCGAGGCCCCGCAGACACCTGTGGGTCTGACCCGGGGCTCCCAGACATCCGCGGGCCTGCCGTGGGGACCCAATTGTGGCCGACGGTGACCCAAGGAGACCACCTGGGGGCCATGGCACTTGGTGGGACCCACCAACAGGCCTCCAGAACCTGTGTGAAACAAGTTGCTGGTACCCTGTAGGTCTGTCAGGTGCCCCGCCAGCCCGCCGGGGACTCGCGTGGGGCTGGGGTATGAACCCTGTATGTACAAGAATAAATCATGTATTTATGGGGGGGCACAGGGGGTGGGTTATGTATTTAATAAATAGAACGATGTTGTTTAATGTGGGGCTGTGTATTATTTTTATTGTGGTTACTGGGGGTGGGGAGAGGGGGTATTGGCCCCAAGGGTATGTGGGTAGGCCTCCCTTGTGGGTAGTGGGTGAGGGTGGTTAGGCCTCACGGGGTGGGGGGTTAGTGTGGGAGGGTATGTAGGCCTCCTGAGTGGTGGGTGAGGGTGGGTTAACCCCTTAATGACTGTAGCGATTAATAACCGCTATGGTGATTAAGGGGTTAGGGGACATTACATTGGCTATTGTAATTGTTGTGCATGTTTTGCAGCACCGTAGGGGCATGGGCAGAATGAAGATGAGGATGAAGACGCCTTCATCGTGGGTGCCTGTAAAACGTAAGTGTAATATGTTTTGACTGTATTTATTGAATGTTATATGTATTTAAAATGGCCAAATGCATTATTATCCATATTTTTATTTTTGGAGGTGCAACATTGGTACCGCAGGCCTGCAGGGACCCCCAGACTCCCGCAGGGACCCCCGCCTGGGTAGCCGGGGACCCCCGGACTCCCGCGCGACCCCCGGGCTCCGTCGGGACCCCACGGGGTCAGCCGGGGACACCCGCCGGCCTGCTGTATGGGTTTTGCGCATGCAAAAATAAAAAGCCAGAATTTTTTCTATGTCCAGATTTCTTTGCGTCTACTCTGACCTGACGTGTTCTAATCAACGCAACTTTCGCGTTTGCTAAGGTTGCGTTGCTTAGTGCATCCCGCTTAAGGGCAGAATTTCACGCAAACAGGGCTGCGATCCAGCAAAGTTGGACTTAGAAAAAATCCCTGAAAAAAGTAATTTTTAGATCGCAAAGTGCCTGTTTGCGTTGCTTAGTGCATCGGGTTGAGCCAAAAAGCACCATCGAAGAGCACTTTGCGGTCTAAAAGTGACATAACGGAGCTTAGTGCATAGCCCCCAAAGTCTCCCATTGAAGTCAATGGTATACATAGTTTTCGGCTGCCAACGGCTGCTTCAGAGTATATTGAATTACCAACTACATTTTAGAAAGGGTGAAGCCTGCCTTTTACTGATTCTTCTGACCTTCTATAGTTTTAACAGGTAAAAGAAAGACCAATCAGAAAGCAGTTTACAGTATACAGACATAGGGCAGGATTTACTAAGCTCCAACATAGGGAATCATAGCCACTGACTTGAAGGATAGTTTGCACAAAATTGAGCTTGAATACCCCTTATTGGCGCTTACTGAATCACCTTTTAGATTTCATTATTTGGCTGTTCACCAAATCCCAATATCATCCCGATCAAAGTAGTGCAGTCACTAAACCCACTTTTTCTAATAAAACATGAAATTTATTTTTGCTTAACTAACATGCCGCACCAAAAAGCATTTAGAATATACTGCAGCCTTAAAAAGAAAATCAAGTGCTGAAGAAAAAATAAAGAGCATCTCTTACATTACAATTCCTTCAATATGTTACTATTTCAAACCAAAATTGTCAATTGGGAATATCAGTTTTGTAAATCAAATTCTGTTTTTTCACTGTTGCAAATTGTTACATGTAAATTAAAGCTACAGATCAAGCAATTTCCTACATGTGTGTTTTCTTTTATTAACCAGTTCTGTATTATGAGAAAATACCTCTGAATGACATTTTAATGTATTATAATGTAACAAGTATTTTTTGTTTCTATAGCAACAATTCACAAACTCACATCCCCTTCCTCTTCTGAAACAGGCTCTGGCACCCCCCTTTTTGAGCCCTGCCCTCTCTCTAGCAGTGCACCAATTATATTTAGTGACTGCCTGGTCACATGATCTTCCCGGCAGGGGAAAGCTATTGAATGGTTAGATTTCACCTGCTTAGAAAGAGAAGTGCACAATGTAACCTTCACATCGGTTCACCTTTTCTCTTCTAGATGATCTCATAAGGAAACCAGAGGTGAAGGGTATCAAGTACCTGTTTTGCATCTTTGGTCCTCTTCTGCTGCACTGACAGCCATTTAGTGAACCCCGGAGCCAAATCTTCGCTGATCGATCACAGGAGAACAGATCGATCGTCAATTTACCTAATTGCTTATCATTGTGTGGATTGCATTGATGCACATATTAAAAGGAGAAACAAATAAACATTTTAAAACGGCAGCTTGGACTGCTTCGTTAACTACAAGTTGATATATATTAATATCTGATTTTTGTTTCGTAATCACATGTAGTCTGGTTATGTGTATGTAACCATGCTGTAAAATGGCTGCAGTCATCTCTTCTGCTGACAGTAAGGCCTGGTAAGTTATGGGCATGCCAGCAGTAATTATGGAGGTTTGCCCTCACACCCTGGTGAGGTGCCCTATGTATGGATGGGAGTGGTCACAGGTTCTGACTCCCTGGTTAGTGATGTCAGAGTTGTGTCAGCCCCCAGAGGATACATAAGGCACAGCACTGATCAAAAGTTAGGAGTTGCTAAGGAGTTGGAAGTAGAGAGTTCAGAGTTTGTACACTACAGGACTAATGAGACTGTGACCAGGGACCTGGCGCAGAGTAGATATCCCTACGGGGATAGGGAATCCCTAGATTAGGAGGACAATACCTTTCAAAGGGAAGTACGATGAACAATGGAGGGCTAAGTTCACCCATTGTGGAGGGCAGCTGGCCCACCGTACCAATAAAGATGACTCTGATAAAAGATACCCTCGTGTGTAAGTGTGGAGTGATTACAAAGGGGGATGCACCACAGAGGAGTTCCTCACCAGGACGCTAGGATCCTGATGAGGTGGAGGCGCTGCACTGGATCTAGGTAGGACTCAAGCCCACTACCTCAGCTGCCTGTCTGGGTTGGCAAATCCCCACACACCATCATGCGGGAGACTCAGGAGTCCTGTTGCCAACAGGTGCACCACCAGACATCACACTGTAATGGGGACTGGTTAGACCACAGGGGCCAATATGAGATTGGGTGGGTCAGGCCAGTCCAGAAAACCCGTTACATGTATTTAAAAATACTCACTGATTTTCTGTGTCTCACTGAATTGGAGTCAGATTCACAGTTCTGTTTTTAGCACCCGCAGTCTTGCAGACTTCCATGGAGTGTCACTGATAAAATGTAGTACCGTACTTTTAAATGAAAAAGGCTGTATTTGGTCCACAACTTGCAAATCTCACTGATTTCGATCCTTGATGTTTAGCATCTCTGTAAATGTTAGAATTGTTATTGGTACAGTGGGTGTTATAATTTGCTTTTGTCCAATAACTGCCCCTGTAATTATAAAATAATAATACGAAAAATAATCCACCAGATGGGTGGGTCCTTGAGATGCTTCTATAGTAACAGCCCTAAATAGACTAGGTTGTCTTCCTTGTGCTACTGTATAAGCATCTTCCCTCAACAGAGCAAACCAATTTCTGGCCCTTTGTAAGGACAATGACAAGCAGCCTTCATTATGAATGAATGATTTCACATACAGTTTAACACTTTAATTTCTAATAGCTGAGTTTGTATTCAGTTCTATTCTCACTGCTGAAAATGAATGCATTTGTGAAACTGTTCTCTCTCATATGCGATTACATTGCCTCCATTTAATTAACGACACACATATAAGATTTACAGTATACTTCGGTAATAAAAATGATTATATTAATCAATTATCATTATTTTCAGGTTTATTAAAAAAAAAAAAAAAACAGCTGCAAAATTAATTTATGCAATAGAGCAATAATAGAGTAGAATTGTAATAGATCTTTTCAGTAACCTCTAGCATCATCTGTCATTTTGTCCCTTACAATTCATATTGTTCAGCACAGAGAAAAGACCTAGGTGTTTTTTTTAGCTATCATAGCTTTACTTCAGACAGTAATTACAACCCTGTGGGCAAGGTTCCTGTGATGAGACACTCTAATGATTTCACATTGTAATGATTTTTTTGTGTATGTGTTTTCTTCTTTTCATTGCCATTCCAAACTAATTAGCCCCGATACTGGACTTCACAGGCAGCACTAACTAACCATTCTCCTCTGCAAGGCAAGATATTTAAAATGCTAATACCAAATCACAAACGCCAAGTCGCATGTTAAACAAATTTGATTGTACATAACAAGCCAACAGTGCAGCACAGATACTAAGCTGCATTAAGACAGTTCTGGTTTTATATTAAATCAACGCATGACACGCCTATTTCATCTTACATTGAAGAAGCATCTTGTATTAATTAAGAACAGTCATAACATCAAAATAAGATTGCATGCAAAACTACATGAAATCCATTATGGCTCATTAACCAGTCAGAAACTGAAAATGCAACACAATGAAAACATATATGTTCTGTTATGCCATAATTAATTAAATAAATTACCTGATAGGATGTCATTTTCTATCAAAGGTGCAGGGAGGTAACTAAAAATACATCTAAAAGATAGCAAGGCATGATTATAGTCCCAACTGTGATACAGCACATCTTCTTCAGAGCAGGAACATGAAGAAAAATGAGCCATGCAAATGCATTCTCTTTATCCTTGTGCAACAAATAAAATATACAGGAGGTTGAGATTAAGACAGCTGCTTGCTGGGAATGTGTCTATCTGCTTGTATCCTTAGCTTCAGGAGAAGGCTGCTGGGAAATAGCTGTGATCTCACAGCAGCTAAGAGACTAACAGTAACCACCAACACATACAAAAGAAACCAGAAACTCATTAAAAACCAACCTGATCAATACAACTCTTATTTTATATATCAGATTTTTGGCATTCTTTTTATTTCCTAACATTGAATATTTAATGTCTTGCGTATCCGGCGGTTTCCTTCTATGTAGATGATAGTGGTATCATGAATTTACTTGCATTAATTCATTACAGATGCAACCATAAAAAGGCTATATTTTAAACTATTGACTGCTTTCTAAAAAAATAAAATAAAAAAATAAAGCCTATGCATTGGGGACCCACAAAATTATGCATACGTGTAAATTGACTATACAGTATGATTTATTAAGGTGCTATATCAGGACAAAATAAAGAAACATAAGAAAAAAATTCTAGGAGGAGTTGAAAAAATTGCAGGGTTTAAGAGCCGTTACCATAGCAACAATGGTTAATTATTTTTTTTTAACCAATATCAATAAATTCTAGCACTCATTTTCTAATTGGCCAAAATTACATCTAAGGAGCGGATTACTTTATTTAGATGAACATGCATTGCCTATATTTAAAGTCAGTATAAATTCACATCTATGTAAAGGACAAGATTAAAGTAAAAATTAATATATGTAAAAACTGGGGAACAAAATCAATAGTATTCTTAAAATAAAAAGAGAGCAGCAGTATCATTTAAATGAGCAGATTCTACCGCTCAGAAGAGAAAGTATTCCAGACACATCAAAGCTGTAAGATTTGTTTGGTGCTCTGTCATCCTATACATCTATAACTCACATTCCTGTCTACTAGGCTCCTTCAATATTGATTGGAAGTGTGTTATGCAGGGTTATTTTTGTGGGAGAGCCCAGGGGAACCGACTTCCAGCCTGGTTTTTAGGGATCAACTAAAAATTTAATGTAGTGATTATTAAATTATTAGGAACAGAACTGGAATATTGACTAGTTGAGTGGGATACAGATGCAGCAACGAGTATCCGAATACTTGCCTTTGAAAATCTGGGGCAATCTTCCAGTAATGCTGCAACATTTCTGTGACATTTCTGCAGACAGACTAATGGCCCATCGGATTAACACAGCGGGGGTCCCTGGCAGTCTCATTCAGTTTGAATGGGACGGCCAGTCCCTTGCTGTGTTAATCCGATGGGCCATTAGTCTGTCTGCAGAAATGTCACAGAAATGTTGCAGCATTACTGGGGTATTGCCCCAGATTTTCCCAGGCAAGTGTTCGGATACTCGTGGCTGCATCAGGTTCATGCTTTTTCTGCCACATTTCTTCATTCAAAACTACTGTAACATATGTATTGTACTTTAAATATGAATATGTATTTCTTTGATTACAGTTTTCCCAACAGAAACACCACTGCTGATACTGTATGTATCTTAAACAAACATAGAAAAGACAAATACTCTGCAACACATCAAATCGATTATAACATTCACCTCTCGAAGCCAAGTGTGAACCAAGGCTCAGATTGGCCTGGGGATGATGTATCAACATGGTTGTGCATCAGCTTGCAAGTGCCAATGGGCGGAGTTTTGGGGAGTTTACTTGATGCACATAATATTGAGTGCGCGTCTCTTTTTTCACTTTTGACTAGTGTCAAAACAATGGCCACTTCTGAGGTGGTGGAAACTTCCTCTATTTACAAACTGCACCAACCGTAATTCTTACTCGGTGTAAGCATAAAATGGTGCAGTGCATCAAAACAAAATTTTATATATCCTCCAGAATGCTTCCTGAGACCACTTCCATGCTCTTGTTGGGTATACTTATTATTGGATTATTCAGACACCAACCCTTCGTGCAGGGGTACTCAACTCCAGCCCTCAAGCACCCAGCCTCCTGACAGGTCAGGTTTTCAAGATATTCCAGCTCCAGCACAGGTGGATCAATCAGTGTATGGGTAAGGGGGAGATGGGTGCTCAACCCTCTGGGAACCTTGTCACTCAATAATTGCTTGAAGGACTCCAAATAGACTATAGCAGAGTGGGTACACTTTCAAATGACCTGTGAGTCACCAATATGCTCCATCAACACTGATAGAGGTAGCGTGATAATACTGAAAGTCACTTCACATAAACCTCATAATAATGATCCAGTTACTGGTACTCCTCCATATTCGGTCAATAATAAAGATAATCTTACCCACTCCTGCAGTCTCTGGTAGTCCACTGTGGCGTGCCAGCCATAGGGTTAGAAATCCAGAGCAAAGAACAGAAGAGACAGCGCACTGCCAGGGAGCCAGGTGGTGAAAAAATATAAAATCCTATTTATTCAGTACAAAACAAATAAAAACATCACCCCAGAAGGGGGACAAAGACCTATGCGTTTCGGACCCTTAAGTCCTTTATCAAGGAGTATAGGGTCTGGGGCAACCTGGACCGTTTATATATACCTCTTACAACCTTAAACAATTAGAGATAATTGGAAAAAAGGGGCACACCCCTCTACTGCGCATGCGCGTGACGTCATGCGAGGTGCCGCTACCTCAGTCCCTGTACCGAAGAGTGGAAACGCCCCCCCCTCCCCGTCAGTGTATGCCCACTAGCGGGCCGTATTTCATTCACATCTCTCCAGTGGCCTGACAGTTGCAGTGAGTCCCCGCCCCCCAGGACACACCTCCCGACGGCTGACTGGTCAGTGCGCCGCCACTCAGCCACTAAACACTCCGGCTGTAAGGTGCCCCGAAATGACCCGTCAGTCCCTCGGCGAGCGGCCCAGGGTCCCTCAGGGACAACACTGCAATATCCGCCATGGCCCCCTGTAATTACACATGCCCAGCGATTGTAAAAAGAATACAATCCCTCCGCTAAAGTGCAAATAAACACAGGGTGACGTCACCACTGTTAACTACCCCATGTTGCCCCAAACCCCACACGTACATAATAATGCAATACACAAAATGCCAATCCCCCGTTCAAAATATAAGTACATAAGGTTTTAAAGCAGTACAAATACAAATGTAAACATACATAAAAACATATTCTAGCAGACTTACTAGGTAAATATATTGTTCCGCTCTACAAGAATTATGTCCATCCTCCCAGAGTGATGAACCATTAACACAACAATGTATCAATAAGTTAACTTTGAAGTCCTTCTTTCAGAAACGTGCTGTAGCACCAGTGACGGAGGAGAATGAAGAGACGGATGTTGTCGGTAGTCCCCCTACATCTATTGAAGAACCCAAGTTTCCAACTATAGATGTAGTTATTCAAAATATACAAGGGGCTGAAACAGAAACAGGGGTTATAGGGACACCAGTGTCAGCCTTCAGAGAGGCTTGTTTTTTTCAGGATGTTGTTGATCTTTTGAAGGTCCCAACTTTATGGACAACGTGGATGGACAAACGAGCAGTCCAGTGGTCGTGCCGCTTTAAGGCTCAACTGGTTGTTGCCGGACCTCAGTTAAGGGCCATATCCCGTGACTTGCTGCGTTGGCGAGTCACTCGGTTCCAGCCCGGCTCCGGGGAGGCTGTTTCTGCGACTTGCAGGTGCGTAATTTGTTCCTTGAGGCCCAGCTTCACTAGAAAGCGGTCTTGGTCTTCAGGGGAGCGTAGTATGTGTGCGGCTCCATTCTTTAGGACCTGGAGACCGAAGGGGAATACCCACCGGTACCTGATCCCCTTGTCTCGGAGGAGTCTGGTGACCGGGCCAATGGCTTTGCGCTTAAGCAGGGTAGTCGGTGAGAGGTCCTGGAAAATCAGGAGTTTGATCCCCTCAAACTCCACGGATCCCTTTGCGCGTGCGATTTGGCAGACTGCTTCTTTAATTCTAAAAAAGTGTAGCCTTGCGATGATGTCTCTCGGGGGATCGTTTGGCTGGGGCTTGGACCTGAGGGCCCTGTGACATCTGTCAAGATGGAGATCCGCTTCAGGCCTGTCAGGGAACAGGCTTGTCAGCCATTTTGTGAGGAACTCCTCCGGATCAGCGATCTCCTCAGGGACTCCTCTCACCCTGATGTTGTTGCGCCGATCGCGGTTTTCGGCATCTTCTTGTTTAAGCGCAAGTTCATTTATTTGTGCCTGCAAGTTTGTGGTCACTTTTTCAGTTTTGCGGACCGCTTTGATCGTTGAATCTAGCCGCGTCTCTACTTCGTCGGTTCTGGCGCCAATTCCGGCAATGTCTCTGCGAAGATCAGAGAGTTCAGAGTGTAAGTGAGATTTTAGTTCATCACAGAACTCTCTCATGATCCTGCGTGTCATAGCTTCCGTGGACCGGAGTTCTGATTGTTCCATAGGCGGATCATCCTCAGAATCAGAAGTGACATGCGGTGGTGAGGGTCCCATTCTGTGGGTGCGGGCCGGATCAGTTTTATTAAAGTAGGTAGTGAGAACTGCCTTGGTTTTGCCCGATTTTGTTTTGGCTTGCATCTCTGTATGCTCCTATCGTGATTTAATCCCGTTTTGTGGTGTTCACGCTAGTTTTAGTGCACTTTAAATGCTTCTAGTCTGGCGAGGGGGAAGGAGCTCTTCACTCACGCATCCATTCCCTTAGCCTTCGCGCATGCGCCTTCATTTCTTTATTTTTTAATCGTAGGTAGCCAAGCATTGGGGAGCTCCAACGTCAGGGGAGGTTTTTCTGCACAGTGGCTGTATATATATATATTTTTTTCTTTTTTTTTTTATTGTGAAGATTAGGGCTGGGGAGAGAGTGTGTTGGAATACAACTCAGAGCCCTGTTTTTCAGCTTTTCTGTGGTGCATATGCTTGTGTGTTACTCAGGCTGGTTAGTTTTTGTGTTTTGGTGTTTTTTATTTATTTATGTGCCTGGGGGGAGATATACCTTTAAATCCAACCTGCGGCGGCCATCTTGGATTTCGCCGACACGCAGGCTGGAACGCAGAGATCCAGGCAGCTCCGATCCTGCTGTAGCAGCTGTAGCAGCTGTTCTCAGCCCCCCTCCGCACCACAACAGTGCAGGCAGATCGATGGCAGCACAGGGAGGCCGGGGGGAATAGCAGGAAGGCGCGCTGGTCAGATTTTCTGCCGGCCGGGAGAGGTAAGGGCTGCGTGCAGCTACAGAGCCATGGCGGCCATGTTAATTAGCCTCCAGTCGCACCCGAGCCCTCCGCCACCCCCGCAGACCCCACAGGTAGTCTCAGTCCCCAGTAGGGACGGCAGGAGGTGGGGGGGGGGGAGCGCAGGACCACGGAGCAGGAAGGCGCGCTCTGACGGACCGCTGGCCGGGGGAAGGTATGACCGGTACTCAGCTCTCTCTCCCTCACAGAGCAATGGCAGCCATTTTGGGTGCCATGTCCCGCTGATAGTCTGCTGGCTACTCCCTCACTTCTTCCTCCAGAGCGCGCAGGGGGAGATATGCTCAGGCGGGGGACAGGCTGCAGCACTCGTGAGGAAGGGCGATCAGGCCCCGGGGGACTGAGGCTCAGGTGTGGGTACAGCTCGCAGCACCCGTGAGCCCCCTAGGTGGAATGGCGCCGAGTGACAGGGGTGTGTAGCGCTCGGGAATAGGGAGACAGGCTTGGCAGTTGACAGCTCTGCTACAGCCGAGACCCGTGGGAGGAGGGGTGTCCAGGAAGAGAGATTTTCCTAATTTGGGTTGGCAGGAGTGGGAGGCAGACCAGGTTCCAATTTAATTGTTTAAAGGGGGGTTGGGGGGACAGATCTGCGAGTCAGCTCGCCTGTGTATTCTCCAGGGTCTCAAGAGGAGAGGGCAGAATCCAACTCACGTTTTTTCAGCTCTGTTCTTATACTTTTCTGTTCTGTGATAAAGTCAAATATGTTGTATTTTGCATCTGTGTGTGAGTGCCTGATTTTATGGTTTTATTGAGTGCCTGTTTATCCGTTTGATACTGCAGGGCCTCGTGTCTCTTCGGCCTACAGTAGGTTTACATGCAGCCACACCATCTAGGCCCCATAAGTGGGTAATTTCCCCAAATATAGTCCGATTTGATCAAGTCTCAGTTTGTGGTGATCCCCAGCTCTACTACACTCTAAATCTGTGTCTTTTTTGGTAATTAGAGCGACGATGCCCTGTGATGGATAAAGCTTGTGGTTTTGCTATCCAGGAGCTTAAGCACTACACGTCCATCTTGCCTGAGCTCCAAGCCACGCCCCCGGATGTTGTTGATCTTAATGAGTTATTAGGGGATTCCGATGAGAGACCATCAGGGACCATTGTACCAGATTTCAGCTCCTGGAATTCCAATCTCAAGAGAGGTTCACACTTGTATCCCCAATTTGCCAAAAGTCTGTATCTTACGACTTTTGAGAACTTGGAGATTAGAGATCTTCGAATATTAGCGGAGGGGTTTTCGTTTACTAGTGGAGCCAATCAGAATTTGAATAGGAGAAAAACAGGCATTATTATCATTACAAAAGAACTCCACAATTGTTATCAAAAATGCAGATAAATGGGGAGCTGTGGTGGTCCAGAGTAGGACTGGTTACCTCAGGGAAGCCTATCGCCAACTGGGGGATACCACTACCTACTCTGTAAAGGAGAAGAGCAGTGAAATCTGCGCTATTGCAATAAATATAAATAAGTGACACTATAAGTGACAAACATACAATAAATACACTTTAAACTTAAAGTGGGGGCTGCCTAGGCAAAAAGGTGTACACAAACCAATAGAAATCGTAAAAAAAGAAAAACCGGCACCTCCAAATAGAATAAATAAAACTGACCAAATATAGTCCAAGGGTATATGGAATGGAGTCCCGAGGGGAATCTTCAATGGAGTCTCATAGACAAACAAACTAACATAAAAAAACAAAAATAAAAAAGACAAAAGAAAGATCATAGTGCAACTCCCCCAACAGCGTGTAGCCCTGGTCCCTACTTGAGGTACCCCTCACCCACCTGGAAGGTCTGCGTGAGTGGCGAGAGTGGTCGCCCATGAAGTGTGGATTCCTGGAAGCTGTGCTGCTGTTTTCCATCTCTGCAGAAGCTCTGGTCTGGATTCAAAAACAGTTGCTCATGGGGTTAAATCCTTCAGCCCTGCTGTAAGTAGGATTTTAATTTTACTCCTACCGGATGACTCAACTCATTAGTGTCTTCAGCCCAACATTCATGTGTCTGTTGTTTTATTAATATTTATTTAATTGCATTAAATTTGTAATTATTTATTTGCCAATCTTTTCAGTGTTTGTTTGTTTACATTGGTTTTGTTAGTTGCACTATGATCTCTTTCTTTTGTCTTTTTTGTTTTGTTTTTTATGTTTGTTCGTTTGTCTATGAGACTCCATTGAAGTTTCCCCTCGGGACTCCATTCCATATACCCTAGGACTATATTTGGTCAGTTTTATTTATTCTATTTGGAGGCGCCGGTTTTTCTTTTTTTACTACCTACTCTGTGCTACCCCACAGAGGGGTTTCTTAAAGCCTTTAAAGACCTTATCGAAGTAGGTGAAATCACCCAGGTATTGAATAAAGATGAAATTACCTTTTTGTGGAATCCCCATCCCACTATTCCTGTGTTTTACCATCTCCCAAAGGTCTATAAGACATTGGTCAACCCCCCGGTGAGACCTATCGTGTCGTCTATTGGATCTTTGGGAGGTGGTCTCTCCAAATACATTGACCAATATCTCCAACCCTATGTTAAGGGCTTACCTTCCTTCCTATTGGATTCTGGTGATTTGATTGGCCAATTAGGTCAGGTCAAGTGGGGACCCCAGTCAGCGTGGGTGACCTTGGACGTGACTTCATTATATTCAATCATTAAACATGACCAGGGGTGGCGGCTGTCTGCCATTTTCTGGAGGCTCCAGATAGTAATCAATTTCACACGGTGTTTATTCTAGATGCAATTAATTTTTTTTACTCACACACAATTATTTTTTTTTGATCACAAATTTTATTTACAACAACAGGGCATGGCAATGGGCACGAGTTTTTCACCTTCGTATGCTAATTTGTTCGTGGGGTGGTGGGAGTCACAATTTATTTTCACGAGCACGAATCCATTCAGAAAACACATCACTTTTTCTAAGAGGTTTATTGATGACCTGATTATGATTTGGGAGGGGGATTTAGTCACATTGCACGCATTTTTTTAAATTTTATTAATCAAAATTCTAACAATTTACAGTTCACACACAATTACAATTACAAAACTACCCGGACCTCCGGTTATTTATAGATATCAATGGAAACATTCAAACAGATGTATATAGAAAACCAAACTCTAGAAATATGCTATTGAGAGCGGACAGTTGCCTCCCCCGTACGGTCATTAGGGGTATCCCAAAAGGTCAATTCCTCAGACTGAGGAGGAACTGCTCCACGGAGGAGGGGTTTATCCGGCAGTCTGAGGAATTGTGCAACCGGTTACTGCAGAGAGGCTATAGAAGCCAAGACCTGCTTAAAACTTATCATGAAGTATTGGTCATGGATAGACAGACTTTATTTGACCCAAAAAAGGTAGGCCCCAGGATGAAGGAGACAGTAGTTACTAATGTTACTAATTTCACTAAGGATGTGAATAAAAACAGAAGTCCAAAGGGGAAATCAGGTTTCACTAGAGACGATATACCCCTTATGATTACACAATATAATAAATGTAGCCAGCAGGTTCAACAAATTATTCGTAATCATTGGGGGATTCTACATATGGATTCTAGTCTGGTAACTTTGTAGATAAAGGTCCACGCTTCGTCTATAGAAAGGCTAAAACGATTGCCTCCTATGGGTCCCCGAGTTATGTAGCCTCACCTTTAACAACAACTAGGAAATTTGTTACTATGGGTTCTTTTAAATGTGGAGGATGCAAAAATTGTCAATACATGCAACCTTCAGCTCATTTTAAGGGCTCATCCTCTAAGAAAACATTTCCAATCAAATCCTTTATAAATTGCGACACACAATATGTCATTTATTTATTGACATGTGGATGTGGAGCCAATTATGTAGGGAGGACAACTAGATCCCTTAAAATCAGGGTATTAGAACATATAAGATTAATTAAAAAACAAGACTGCACACATCCAGTTTCTAAACATTTCTCACAATGTGAGAAGGGAGGGACAAAAGGATTGACAGTCAGAGGGATTAAAAAAAGTGTTCGTTCACGAGAGAGGGGGTGACAGGCTCAATCTTTTGGACCGCAGGGAAGCTTATTGGATATTCATGTTACAGACTAGGGCTCCCTGCGGTCTTAATATTGAGTAGAATCTCAGCCATTTCCTAAATCGGTAGTATTTATTGTATGTAGGATTTATGCCAAGAGTTAGGATTTATTTTTGTTATTTATATTTCTTTGCTTTCCCTTCCCTTTTCCCCTCCCCCCTCCCCTCCCCCTGTCTCCTCCCCCTCCCCTTTTTCCCTCCTCCCCCCCTTCTTCCTTTCCACGTTTTTTATTGTTCTTGGTCTGCATATTTAGCATATATATATATATATATATATATATATATATATATATATATATATATATATGTAACGGATTTTCTGGCCTAGCCTGACCCACCCAATCTCACATTGGCCCCTGTGGTCTAACCAGTCCCCATTACATGGTAGTGTCTGGTGGTGCACCTGTTGGCAACAGGACTCCTGAGTCTCCCGCATGATGTTGTGTGGGGATTGCCAACCCAGACAGGCATCTGAGGTAGTGTGCTTGAGTCCTACCTATATCCAGTGCAGCGCCTCCACCTCAACAGGATCCCTGCATCTGCGTGGGGATGATTCTGATGAGGAACTCCTCTGTGGTGGTGCCTTCCCCTGCTGAGTAACTCCAGACTCACACAGTGAAGTGTCTTTATTCAAGGTCATTCTTTATTGTTGCTTGGTATGGGCCAACCGCCCCTCGCACTCAGCTGCACATCTCGCCGTGTGATCCCTTCAAAGGTACACCCTCACAATGGAGTGGGATCTCCTCTCCACTCAGGGAGATCACCCCTGTGCCAGGTCCCTGGACACAGTATGGCGTTGACAGCTTGATGCTGAATGATACAGAATGGGGCCACTAGTTACAGCACTAGTGTGCCTCTTTTCCCCAGGTCTCAACGCAGACCTTCTCCAACCTCTAACTTTGAGCAGTGCTGTGCCTTATATCTTCAGGGGGCAGGCACATCTCTGATGTCACTAACAATGGACTCAGAGTATGTAGCTCCTCCCCTCCACACATAGGGCACCTCACCAGGGTGTGAGGGAAAACCTCCATGATTACTGCTGGCATCCCTGTAACTTACCAGGCTTACTGCCAGCAGGAGAGGAAACTGCAGACCATTTTACAGCATGGCTACATATATATTAATCTATGTAGCTATTGAATGGTCCTTGGCCTGTATAAGGTGCATTCGCCACAAATATTAACAAATATCAATAAGTGATTGATCCTTATTATATAATTATGCCTGTCTTTTGAAGTAAGATAGTATTATTGATACATTGTCGTGTTAATGGTTCATCACTCTGGGAGGATGGACATAATTCTTGTAGAGCGGAGCAATATACTTACCTAGTAACTCTGCTAGAATATATTTTTATGTATGTTTACATTTGTATTTGTACTGCTTTAAAACCTTCCCCTGTTATCTATGTACTTATATTTTGAATGGGGGATTGGCATTTTGTGTATTGCATTATTATGTACGTGTGGGGTTTGGGGCAACATGGAGTAGTTAACAGTGATGACGTCACCCTGTGTTTATTTGCATTTTAGCGGAGGGATTGTATTCTTTTTACAATCGCTGGGCATGTGTAATTACAGGGGGCCATGGCGGATATTGCAGTGTTGTCCCTGAGGGACCCTGCGCCGCTCGCCGAGGGACTGACGGGTCATTTTGGGGCACCTTACAGCCGGAGTGTTTAGTGGCTGAGTGGCAGCGCACTAACCAGTCAGCCGTCGTGAGGTGTGTCATGGGGGATGGGGACTCACTGCAAACTGTCAGGCCACTGGAGAGATGTGAATGAAATACGGCCCGCTAGTGGGCATGCGCTGACGGGGAGGGGGGGCGTTTCCACTCTTCGGTACAGGGACTGAGGTAGCGGCGCCTCGCATGACGTCACACGCATGCGCAGTAGAGGGGTGTGCCCCTTTTTCCTATTATCTCTAATTATTTAAGGTTGTGAGAGGTATATATAAACGGTCCAGGTTGCCCCAGACCCTATACTCCTTGATAAAGGACCTAAGGGTCCGAAACGCGTAGGAGGTCTTTGTCCAGGAGGGCCTGGGGTGATATTTTTATTTGTTTTGTACTGAATAAATATGATTTTATATTTTTTCACCACCTGGCTCCCTGGCAGTGCGCTGTCTCTTCTGTTCTTTGCTCCAGGTGGCTCAATCAGTCCCTGCTTCAGCACAGGCGGCTCAATCAGAGGCTCAGTCTGCCACTGAGCCTCTGATTGAGCTACCTGTGCTGAAGCTGGGATATTCTAAAACCCTGACCTATTGGGGTGCGGGGGGCTTGAGGACTGGAGTTGAGCTCCCCTGCCTTAATGAACACTACCTTTTTAGAAATCCTGTGATGTTGCCACAGCACATTCATTTAAAGAACATAAAGCAATACACACTGCAGCGGTGTTAATGTAAGTAACCTACAGCTAGGTTGTCTTCTTTGAATGTACTGTATATATATATTGATGTTTCCATCAAAACAATAGAAAGCGCTTTATAAACATGATGTTGACACATTTTCTGACAATTTCAGTACCAATGTAGTTCATCTTTCATTTTAAAATATATGCTCAACATTACTGTATATTGCAACATGGACAGTCACTTCGGATAGGCGTCCTCTACTACATGTTATACACAGTATGCCAACTTCATCGCTATTTTCATATGGGACACTTAGGGGAATCAAGTTCTAGTTTCAATTATCCAGCACCCTTTGACTTTACTGCATGTAGCGGGTAATTCTATATTGTCCGGGGCGTCTAACACTGAGATTGACTGTTTCTGGCAATTTAGAATTGCCCCCATAGTGATTGTGACATTGTTATGAATGGGGATGGAATGCTAACTGGGAGTGCTTTTTCTAGCACATGTCTTTATTGAAAGCGGAATTACATATTGTAGTTAGATATAGATTATTCTTACTTTGCTTATGGTTTCAGTACATTCTGCCTTACATTTTTTTATTTCTTTTTTAACATTGGTCAGCATTTATAATACATGACGGCTATTACTCACAGATGAAAGAATTGTAATGGAGTAAGTGCATATAACGTAAATATGATTTAAACAGCACATCCATCCATTGAGGTGCTGTTCAAAGAAAGTATTCGCACTGATTTTTGGAAAACCAAATTTGGGGGAAATCCTGTAACAACAGCTTAGTGGAACATGTATGCGTCAAAAAGATAAATAAGACCATTTTTTGTAAAAGCCTTTATACATAACAAAAAAAAAGGAAAAACCTAAAAACATAGTTATATTCCAGTCTGTACTCTCTGGGATCATACCATTTCAGTCACTGACATACATTATATGTCGTAAATATCATTAACAATGTACATGCAGTATGTTAATCACCAGAAACCAACTCAATTCAAGACTTTCAATTGTTCCCAGCGAGGTATCTGCTCTGCTACGCAAGAAACCCTGACCCAGAATGAGGCCGTCTACGAATGATTTACACAACACAGCAGCTGAACATTGAACTTAATCTAGTAAAGAACAGCAAATGGACAGAGATCAAAAAATCACATTTATGTGGAAGCAAAAGGGCAGGTATCTGATAATCAAACGGCTCCAGAGTGTATGGTAAAGCTTTGTGAAATGGAAATTGCTTGTTTGTTCTGAATTTCTGTTAATTCTGTGGTTACAGATACCATAGCATAATACTGCATGGCTGTGGGCATTAGGCTGTTATCCAGCAGTGAAAACGACAGCAATTTAATCTATTGATTAATATGTATCCCTCAGTATATTAGGACCCAAGCAACACTTACTATACAAATGTTCCCAAAATAACTGTTCAATAACATTCAAATGTTGAGAATAAAACTAAACTAGAGACCTAGTTTTTATATATATATATAAACTAAAAGTATTTCTGATGTACGATGATATATATAATACTTTTAGTTTTAACATTTTATTAAATCAAACATAAAAGAAAAAGTAAATTTACATATATTTAAATAAACATAATAATCGTAAACAACCTACAAAATAACTAAACACTTGCAATTATTTTGGTACAGTTCCTAAAAAATCAGACCACTGCTAAAATAAGTATTATTATGTTGAGATAAAAATTAAGGTAAGCATTCAATTCAACATTGGTGATAATAATCGATTTAATTGTAGTCCACGTGACAATATATGCATACCGTATGAGCCAAATTAGATCAAATACTTATTTTATTTTCTAGAATAAATATATTTAGTTTTCCTTTTAAGTAATATGTATCTATCCGTTTGCATACTATACATTGGGAAATTAATGCTTAATAAAAAGAATAGGTGACAGGATGGCATATTTTTTTATTAACCTTGCAAGCAAAACTATATACTTGTGTATATTCATATTTTGGTGGTTGTGCCCGAGGATGGGGGAAGCTTGAATTTCTTTAATTGATCTTGAATATCCTTGGTAAGCAAGCTGAATTAAATCCATGGGCTGCCTTGTTGGGGAGACAAATTGAGGTTCTTACAAAGTCAGAGTATAGATTTGTGTCTCAAATAATACTTGTTACGTGATGAGTAATAGCGGGTAATTGTGGAAAGCTCACTACACCTCCTATGGTGGAAATTCATAAAAGGATCTGGCATGTGGTGGAGATGAAGAAACTACAGTAACTGTATACCTTAAAGCTGCAGACCAAGCAATATCCTACATGTGTGTTTGAATTACATTTTTAATGTATTATAATGTAACAAGATATTTGGTTTCTATAGCAACCATTTACAAAGTCACATCCCCTTCCTCTTCTTAAACAGGCTGTGGCACACCCCTTTTTGAACCCTGCCGTCTCTCTAGCAGTGCACCAATTGTATCTAGTGACTGCCTGGTCAGATGACCTTCCCCACCGAACTTTGCATCTTTGGTCCTCTTCTGGTGCACTGAAAACCATTTAATGAACCCCCAAGCCAGCGTGGCCACCACTCCAGGTTTTACCCGGAGACTATGGGTTTTGGCCACAGATCTCCGGGCTACGGGTTTACCTTGTAAATCTCTGGGTGGCAGCATGCAGCGGCGTTCGGCGTCCTCCCGGCATCTCCCCCTGCAACTCCTGTCATTATAGCGTCAAATGTTGGCACCAAGTTGTGGGACGCCTCGGTGCCATAAGAAGTCCCATTGTCATGGCAACGCTACACCATTTGTCGATGCGCTGCCATATTGATAGGATTTATCAGTTATGAGCACTGTAAGCACTTTGTATCTCCTTTAATGGACCACAGTGGGGATTGTTCCCATTCATGTTTATTTTAATTCTGCTACAATATTTCTTTTCATTTTATGATTTATTGGATTCATATCTGTACAAGAGTTCAACATTTTATTTTGGGAGAGGAAGGTTTAAGATTTTTCTTTCCTTTCTGTTCTGCCCCAAAACCATTTGGTTCTTATTTCTGATTTTATATTAAAGAAAAACGTACTTCTAAATAAAAATATATATTAAAAAAAACAACATACTAGTAATATGTTAATTTGTGCGAGTAGTATGTTTATACTCTGCCGTTTTTGATATACCATTTAAGTTTGATGACTACTGTACATTAAACAGAATAATGCATGTTTCTTAAGGCCGCGCTTATAGTGCCAGCGACACGACGTCGCCCGAAAACAAATGCATTGTCGCTGCCGCGTGCGCTTATAGTAACGACCGGGCGACGTGGTGACGCGATTTTCAGAAGCCGGGAATATTTGATTTTTTAGGGGCTGTCGCCTCATGTGAAAGCCCCTGAACCAATCAATGACCTGGTCGCCCGTGACGCCGCCGCAAAGCGAAACACAACTTTTGCTAGCGACGACGGGTGACGTCACGCATCGACGTCGCGGTCGCGGGCACTATACACGCGGCCTTAGCTTGCATATACACATTTGTCCTGTGTCATACAAACAGGTTCAAGAGGCATATTTCACTATACCTGTGTAGCCCCGAAGTAAAATTTGACTTTCTGGCCCCCCTCCGCGAGTGCCGTGCGGTAGCGGGTGCCACCGGAGGCTGCGACGGACCCGCCGGCACTTCGCGAGGGTGGGGGCCAGTGCAGGGAGCAGAGCGTTGCTGTAAGGCGCAGGCCGGTTGCCGGGGACGCGATCGGGCCGTCGCTAAGGCCGCGATCGCGTTGCCACCGGCCCGGCGGCTTGTGCAGAGGGCCCCGCCATTGCGCGTTAGCTCGCACATGCGCAGTAGGCGGCAAGCGCGAGATAGGACCCCAGGGCTAGGGAGAGATCGCGCGAGAGTAGGGAAGTGTAGAGGGAGGTTGAGGCGGCCATTAGGCGTTCGCGCATGCGCGGGAGAAGCGCGCACGCGGCCCCAGTGTTTAGACAGCCCCCTGGGAACTACAATTCCCAGGAGGCATAGGGAGACAGGCACCAGGTGCCTGATAGTGGCCAATAGGGCTTGAGGAAGCTCAGCCCGGGAAAATAGATACATTTCCCTGGCTTTGCATGAGTCAGTCAGGAAGAGGCAGAGGAAGGAGAAGGAAGGGTGCAGGGAGCGAGTGGCTCCTGTACCAGGTAAGGGTTCTCCTTAGGTCCCCAGGCAGGCCCCAATTCCCGGTAAGGGCAGGGGGTAACTGAAGAGGGACGGCCCTAGATAGGGAAGGTCACCCTTAGGTGTGGGAAGGTGCAGTTTGGCAGTGCCACAGCGGATAGGGCTGTGCGCACTGGCAAATTGGCACAGCGTGCAAGCAGTGGATTTGCTGCGGGTTCCAGTATATGGTGTGTGTTATGTTAGCTGTGTGTGTGTGTCGCTGCATGTGCTGGGCGCAGCGTGTGCAGCGTGTGTGAGTACCTGCAGGTTGACGGTGAGAGCGGTGTGTCTGCTGCAGGTGCTTTAGGAGTATCTGGGAGTTAGTATCTAGTGGTTAGTAGGTTACAGATAGGACTGAGTAGCTAGGGGAGGGGGCAGGTTATTACTCCGCAGGCCATAGGAGTTTTCCCCAAGCCACCCCAGGTTGCGGTTCATCAGGGACAGGCCCTAGGTTAGGGTTCCTGTCACGTTAGGGATAGTTAGGGATAGCGGCGGTTGCTGTTCCCGTGAGACGGTGTGTTACCGAGAGACGGTTGTGTTCCCGTGAAGCGGTGGGACCCTCGTTGGGGTTCCTGGAGAAGCACTTGGATAGGATCAAACGGATGCATCGCACGTCTGACCCTTTGTGAAGATCGTTGCAGGCCCGAGCACCGGAGTGCTCGGCAGGTAACGCTGTATCATAAGTGCACCAACAGGCCTTAACTAATTTAGTGACTGCGCAGTCACCCACTACCTCCGTAGGAGTACGAGACATTGGGTGTGGGGGATCACAGGGCACTGGGTGGGAACACCAGACATTGGGCTGAGGTGATATGGTTAAGGTGATGCGGATAGAGCATGATGTTATGTAATGTGTTATAAGTGTGTTCAGTAAAGTGTTAGTATTATATATGTGTGTTATTGTATTTCTTACCCAGGGCTATCTTTCATAACGGGGATCCTGGGTAAGTGGAGGCGCTGCACCAGGTAAATAGTAAGGGTTTCCCCAGGCTCCCAGCTAGCGGAGGCTCAGATCTCCTGGAGCCACAGGTGTCATACAGTTACCAGTAGTCCCTTAGAAGAGGTGTGTCGCAAGGAAAGGGACCGGTTAGACCACAAGGGGCCAATGTGAGATTGGGTGGGTCAGGCCGGTTCACAAAAAGGGCTACATTTGGAGGCGCTGCTGAGAGATCAGACCTGGGGTGCCCTGTATGTTTTTTTCTAAAGTGTGTCCTATTTTTGTTTCGCCATGGGGAAGCCCTCAAGGCGGAGGAAGCCACGTGCTAAGTTCCCGGCCGCGCGGGAAAATGTTGCCAACAGTTGTCCAGGACTGGCGGGAAAACCTGAGCCCCGCCCCCACACTGTGAGTGACTCGGTACTGAGCTCGCAACATTCCCCAAAAGACTGTGCTGCCCCTCCTCTAGAGTCCACCAGGGAGAGGGAGTGTCTTGAGCAGAAATCAGCAATTTCTGTTCCCCCTAAGGAAAGCAAGGGATGCCGAGAAAAACACCCTTGGCTGTATAGAATCATACGGGCCCCCCATTTAGTCTTGCCAATGGTGGTGTGCCCGTGTGCGTTAAAAGAATGGAAGGTGATGGGTGGCTGGATGGACGGAGCATCTGAGTCACCAGTTGCCCTCACGATGACCGTGGTAGACGGGGAAGAATGCCTGCACGGCCGTCTGAATGAATGTGAGTGTGCCGTTGGGGAGCTGACCCAAGGGCCTAAGTGTCCTGACTGTGCGGCGCAGTTCCTGCAACCCAAACCGCCAGCGGCAGAGGACACTGTTGCAGAAATGGAGTGTTCCCTCCCCGAGGATGAGAGAGACTGCCAGGGGTTACACCCTGATGTGTATGAGCCCTGGAAATTGCCAGGAATAGAGGTCACGGTGCTAATGTGCCCCTGCCTGAGTGAAGCCCTTAAAGAGGGAGTCGAACCGTCCCAGTTACAGCTAGGTTTCAGGTCAACTGAGGTGGACGGAGAAAAGTTTACCCAGTGTTTTGGCCTCAAATGTGGCTGTTCCCGGAGGGAGGCACTGGCGTGGGAGCCTCAATGTGAGTGTTGCGGGGCCTGGTTCCTAAAGCCTATCCTGCCCCAGGCGGCGGAACCAGCAGAGGAAGAAGAGGAGGAGTCGGACCTCTCTCCTACAGTAAATTATGCATGTCCTCAGTTTGTCTTAATTCCAGAGGCCTCCGGGGACCCGTGTGTCCAGACCACTGTTGCAGACCCTCTCAAAGGGGACATTCAAATGGAAGAGCAGGAACCTCTGATGGCGGAACCTGCGGAGAAAAAAGCGCCTGATGGTGCTACCAAGGTGGGTGAAGCCGCTACTAATGCTTCTACTTCAGCAATGGAAGTGGTGGAGGGGCCATGTGCCCAAATGGACTTTCCAGATGCTGAGCCGGAGCCGCTGGAGGCGGAGCTCCAGATGTTCGAACCCCAGATGTCGGTTCCAGACCCGGTTCCCGAGCAGGAACCACCGAGACCAGAACCACAGATCCCGGAAGGCCAGGGTAAGGTGTTTATACCCCCGCCCATGTGTGGTGATTCTAGCGACCAACCGAGCGTGGTGATGCGCCTGCCGGCGGACCACTCCAGTGAGGTCACCGAGCCAACCACCTCCACTGATGCAGACCATGATATGGGCCCGTGTGCCCTGCAACGGCCAGTCCGGCCTACCACCGAGGTACCAGCGGTCCCAGGCTTGGGATCAGTACCTGCCGACAACGATAGGAGTAAGTTGACTGCCCCAGGGGTGTCGGGTGTGAGCACCCCGGTGATCGTGGAGCCTGGTGACTCCAAAGGTAGGGTCACCCGGGCGATGGGCTCACCCCGTCATCGCGTCCTGGTGGAGGTGTCTCCCCCAGAAGATCTCTGCAGATTATGGAACGGATCCGACCTCATCCAGGTATCCGGTGTAGCGGACCGGAGCGACACATACTCCTGCACGAGGAGTCTCCAAGCTTGGCCTGTTCAAGACCCGGGCCTACCCGAAGAAGTTGTACCATCCACAGAAGGTGTCACCATTAAAGGGATTGCTGGAGCGGACAAAGACTGTGTTGGGACCGCTCTGGTAGTTGTGGCCTCTCCCAGGTGCGCGATGGAGCGCTATGTTCGCCATGTGGTGGACCGAGGAGAGAGACTGAGCTTCCCTGTCTCCCGTGAGACGAGACCGGAGGGTCCGGCAAGGGTAAATACCCCGGACCCCCCACTATTTTTTTCTCGAGGGGGAGGCGGTGGGTTTTTGCAAGGGACTGATATCGAGTTCCAAAAGACTCACAGGAGTCCCGGTGGGATACCCTCACCCAATCAGTTACGGGCACTCCACTCTGAGACTCAGCTGGCCTCGGGTATCCATGCGGGTATTGTGGGTACCGGTGAACAAATGCCTATTGTATGTGATGTACTGTTTGCTATGCATTTTTCATTGTGTAACACTATGTATGGTTGCTACCCAAGCGAGGTCGTTGGGATTCTGCGAGGGGGAGAATGTAGCCCTGAGGTAAAATTTGACTTTCTGGCCCCCCTCCGCGAGTGCCGTGCGGTAGCGAGTGCCGCCGGAGGCTGCGACGGACCCGCCGGCACTTCGCGAGGGTGGGGGCCAGTGCAGGGAGCAGAGCGTTGCTGTAAGGCGCAGGCCGGTTGCCGGGGACACGATCGGGCCGTCGCTAAGGCCGCGATCGCATTGCCACCGGCCCGGCGGCTTGTGCAGAGGGCGCCGCCATTGCGCGTTGGCTCGCGCATGCGCAGTAGGCGGCAAGCGCGAGATAGGACCCCAGGGCTAGGGAGAGATCGCGCGAGAGTAGGGAAGTGTAGAGGGAGGTTGAGGCGGCCATTAGGCGTTCGCGCATGCGCGGGAGAAGCGCGCACGCGGCCCCAGTGTTTAGACAGCCCCCTGGGAACTACAATTCCCAGGAGGCATAGGGAGACAGGCACCAGGTGCCTGATAGTGGCCAATAGGGCTGGAGGAAGCTCAGCCCGGGAAAATAGATACATTTCACCGGGCTTTGCATGAGTCAGTCAGGAAGAGGCAGAGGAAGGAGAAGGAAGGGTGCAGGGAGCGAGTGGCTCCTGTACCAGGTAAGGGTTCTCCTTAGGTCCCCAGGCAGGCCCCAATTCCCGGTAAGGGCAGGGGGTAACTGAAGAGGGACGGCCCTAGATAGGGAAGGTCACCCTTAGGTGTGGGAAGGTGCAGTTTGGCAGTGCCACAGCGGATAGGGCTGTGCGCACTGGCAAATAGGCACAGCGTGCAAGCAGTGGATTTGCTGCGGGTTCCAGTATATGGTGTGTGTTATGTTAGCTGTGTGTGTCGCTGCATGTGCTGGGCGCAGCGTGTGCAGCGTGTGTGAGTACCTGCAGGTTGACGGTGAGAGCGGTGTGTCTGCTGCAGGTGCTTTAGGAGTATCTGGGAGTTAGTATCTAGTGGTTAGTAGGTTACAGATAGGACTGGGTAGCTAGGGGAGGGGGCAGGTTATTACTCCGCAGGCCATAGGAGTTTTCCCCAAGCCACCCCAGGTTGCGGTTCATCAGGGACAGGCCCTAGGTTAGGGTTCCTGTCACGTTAGGGATAGTTAGGGATAGCGGCGGTTGCTGTTCCCGTGAGACGGTGTGTTACCGAGAGACGGTTGTGTTCCCGTGAAGCGGTGGGACCCTCGTTGGGGTTCCTGGAGAAGCACCTGGATAGGATCAGACGGATGCATCGCACGTCTGACCCTTTGTGAAGATCGTTGCAGGCCCGAGCACCGGAGTGCTCGGCAGGTAACGCTGTATCATAAGTGCACCAACAGGCCTTAACTAATTTAGTGACTGCGCAGTCACCCACTACCTCCGTAGGAGTACGAGACATTGGGTGTGGGGGATCACAGGGCACTGGGTGGGAACACCAGACATTGGGCTGAGGTGATATGGTTAAGGTGATGCGGATAGAGCATGATGTTATGTAATGTGTTATAAGTGTGTTCAGTAAAGTGTTAGTATTATATATGTGTGTTATTGTATTTCTTACCCAGGGCTATCTTTCATAACGGGGATCCTGGGTAAGTGGAGGCGCTGCACCAGGTAAATGGTAAGGGTTTCCCCAGGCTCCCAGCTAGCGGAGGCTCAGATCTCCTGGAGCCACAGGTGTCATACAGTTACCAGTAGTCCCTTAGAAGAGGTGTGTCGCAAGGAAAGGGACCAGTTAGACCACAAGGGGCCAATGTGAGATTGGGTGGGTCAGGCCAGTTCACAAAAAGGGCTACACCTGTTTCACAAAATCTTTTTCTCTCGTCTCACCACCATAGTACAGAGAAAGATACAAGCATATCAGTTTCTTTTGGATTTTATTTGGGGCACGGAGTATACAGCACTTCTAAGAAGATATTTGCTTCTCGGTTTTGCCTCGATTCTTGTTGCTGGTTTCCCAGGCTCCCAGCTAGCAGGAGGCTTATGCTTTTGGACGTCTTTTAAGATCAGTAGTGCCCCCCCCTCCCCCCGAGGCAATTACTGCTCCATTGTCAATTCACTTCAATTCAGCACTCACAATGTAAGAAAAAAGGGGAAACGTCAATGGATTTTATAGTTATAGTATCTTCTAACACCAGCATGCACCTCTAATTACTGCATTTATATGATGATTTTGCAACGAAATGTCCAACATACCTGTAATGTGGCAGAAGAAGTTAAATACTATATATACTGACCATACATTTACAGTTTTTTGTTATGAAGAAAGTCTTAGCTTATGGATGCTGAATTAATTTTATAGTAATCTGATTTTTCAGTGCCCTGTTAATGTACTTTTATTAAAAAATCCCCCCTGTGCAGAGGCAGGGGCGTTATTGATATACAATACGTCCTGATGTTAAAAGAAAGGGGCTTAGCAGGTGGGTCATTGAGCAAAAAGTTAGAGGGGGTTTCCTTTTTTATGAAGTTGCTGGGGAGGGAGGATCCTATGGAGGCTTTCATAGTTAAGTGGGTGGTGGTGGGATTGATGAGGGGAGGTGGCAATGCCAGATAGCTGAAGGCCAGTGACATCGCTAATACTGGACGGATTGGTTCAGGTCACAGGGATGGTTTGTTTTTCATTGTTAAAGTCCAAACTCTATCATTTGGCCTTTGCCCTGGGCTTCTTTGCAGCATTGTGGGTGGGTAAGTAAGTTTCCACATCTTGGTGGCGGGAAGGGGGTTTGCAGTTTGAGGCTGTGGTACAGGGGCTCGGGTCGCTACAAGTGCTGATACGTCGGTTAAAGATGGATCAGCTGGAGGACTTGGGTCTCGCTTTTAGGATTATTGGGGAGTGTGACATGCCCAGTGAGGTCATTGGGTGAGTACTTGGTGTTAGGCCTTTTGCACCAGGCCCACTAATGGTGCATATGGTGGGCAGCCTTTGTCTTTGTCAGTACCAGCGGGTGTTTCAGGCATGCCTTAGACAGTTGGACTTAGATGGGTCGCAGTTTGACATGTATATCGTCCGGATCGAGGTAATGATGGAAGCAGCGTGCGCAGGGCTAGGGGCCAAGGTGATCCTTAAACTCAGGTGATGGGAGTCGGACCAGTATTGGTCCTACATCAGGCATAGGGGAATATAGTCTGACCCTTGTTCTACCATTCCAGTATTTGCGGCTACAGACATATGGATCATCTTGGATTTGGTCATGCACTGGGGGGAGAAGTGTGAGTCCATGCGTCTGTACTCAGAAACCTGGGACTGCGTGTGGATCAGATAGAGGTTTTCTGGTGAGGCAATAGGGGTCTGCAATGGGTTTAACTGCTCCCCCAGTTCCTTGGTTTGGTAAGGGACAGGAGGCCCCGCAGACCTTGATCCTCCACATTGAGGGTAACGAGCTACCGGCGTTGTGTTCCGTGGATCTGGTATGGTACGAGGGTTGGGTACTAAACATCCTGATTTTGATTCCGCGACTAACGGTTTGTTTAGGTCCGAAGGTATACACTTTTCGGACATTGGTTTGGATTTATTTAATAATGCATTGCAAGACGGGCTTGAGCGGGTCCTGGTGGGTCTGAGCTAGTTTTTTAGGGGGGTTAAATAGCACGGTAGGTGGCGGAAGTTGGGGGTTATGGTTGTCCTTGCCAGATGGGGCTCCATGCTTGGTAATGCCTAGGGAGGGCTGGAAGTTGTGAGTGGACAGGGCTCATCTAAATGTGAGTTCAGGGAGCCCATGTCAACGGCCAGGTCACATCGGTCCAGTTGGGCGGCATGGGGTCATGGGTACAAGGACCTTTGATCTTTAACCCTTTGACCGAGCCTTCTGGCAGGGGCTTGCAACTACCCAATTATTTAATGTTTAAATAAAAAGCCATGGCCTTGTACCTCCAGACCTTGTCTTGTCATTATTTATGTTGGGTTCCAGGTACTTGGGGTGGAGGGGAGGGGAACTCCCTCGCATTCTCTCTGGTCATTAAGTACATGCAGGCAGTCCATGAAGGAAATAAGAGAGGGCTAAACCAAGTAACAGGGGGAGAGGAGAAATGCAAGACCACAGGCGTGCCTGCTGTGTGTTACCAGAATACATGTGGAATCATGTTGATATTGAAACAGGCACCATTCCCGGAGGCTACATGAAGAAATATTGCACTGGTACTCTTAAACTGTAATTTTAATTATGGTGCAGAGTACAGGGAGCTAAGTGGGAATAAAACCAAGGTTTCCCACTCTAATAATGGTGCTCATATCTAGGGTTGCCAGGTGACTTCTCCAAAAATACTGGACACAATGGTGAAAGGTGCGGCGTGCTCGAGACAGACACATACCCTTGTCACCTCTCTCTGCTCCATTCTGTTTCCACCTCTCTTTGACCCCACCCTCAGGTTCCTGACACCTCCTCTTGATTGGCAGCAGCAGCCAATCAGGATGAAGGAAGCTGACCAGCCCCCTAGCAACAGCCATGCTCTCTCCCTGCTCGAGGAAATCCTGCGGCCCCCCGAGCCGGCCATGTCAGTATGTCCAGAGAGGTAATACTGGACACATACATGTCCAGTATTACCTCTAATTTTTTACTGGACAGTGTCCAAATACAAGACAGTCCGATTCAATACTGGACACCTGGCAACCCATTTTGTTTCTCAAATGACATGAACCTCACTTGAAAGACTGGAGATAAAATATAAACATCTTTTACATGTTTTGTATTTTTTGCAAATTAAAATGACAACTAATACAAGGGTATCTATATACAGTATCAGTATTCAAGATTTTTTAATGACTTATCAAGAACACTTATTTTTCAATCTCTCAATTTGTCAACAAAGGATGCTCCTAATATCATTACATACAAAATGTAGAAATATTTTCCACCCCTTAGATATTTGAACGAACACTGTATACTTAATGAGTTTAAAATTGTTTGTTCATTTTATCTGAATCAGTAATTCATCATGCAGTTTTACTTGTTGCACAATAGTAAGAGTAGAATCACAGAAAGCTCTAACACAAACATGATCCTAATATTCATGTTTTTTTTTTTTTGCATTTTACCTTATTAGCATGCTAGAAACAAGAATACAATTGTAGCTGATGTCTTTACATCATTTTGGAATACAAATAAGCATTAATTGTTGTAAAACATTGTTATACACTCCTAAACCTAGTGAGAATGTGATCAGCTCATTACTGAAATCAAAGAAGATAAATGACAGAATTCCCCAATTAGCATTATCGTAGTTTAATCGTTAACTCCCTTAGTGGGCCGAATGGCTCCTACACAATACAATATTTCTTGTAGCCTCCAGCTATTTGCACACAGTAACAACTAAGGCAAGGGAAACTGCACCCAGGCAAAGAAACTATACAGGGGACAGAACAATTAATGCTGCAGGGTCCAATTCAGATGCACGGTACCCCACATCCGTAATCCTTCTGGGCAGTTTACTGTCTTCGGGATTGTGAGATCTCTACCCTCAAGGCAGCTGCATCGGCACAGAGAAAATTGTGGCACGACGACAGTAGGTCTGGCTACATCTGTATGTTACATATCCCGCAAATCTGTTTTTAGTTTATTGCATTACTGCCATTTATGATTGCATTCATTCAGTTTTCTGTAGCGTACTCTTGTTGAATATTTATACAGATACATACATTTATATACAGTACCACACCTACATTCTTGAATCGTAAGTAAATCGAAACTTTAATAATGAAGAGACTAATTATTACACAGGTAGCTGTTTCGTGATCAGACTCTCTAGTAAATTTACAAATATTTACAAACATCATGTGTTTGTCCTGCATTATAAAGTTGGTACTATATTCAATTCTGTACAATAGTAGAAGTTAAGGATCATGCAGACTAAGATGCCTTAATTGTTTCCATGATTCATAGATTAAGAACTAGACTTTTACTTAGCCATTGTTTATATAACATGGAAGTATTAACACATGATTGCTCTGAGGCTTCTTTCTGATTGTTTTGGATTTACTGGGATAATAATAATAATAATAACAACATGTTCTTGTGTTTTACAGAGACATTTTTCAGGCACAGGTCCCTGTGGAGCTTACAATCTTAGTTTTTGGTACCTGAGGCACAGAGAGATAAAGTGATTTGCCCAAGGTTACCAGGCTCCCCTGCTTCAAACTCAGTGCCAGTCAGTGTCTTTACTCACTGAGTCACTGCTTCTCCTACTCTACCCTCTATGTGTGAACTGACACTTAAAAGCCCTACATCAAGGCAGTCATTGCAACACTGATGAACTTTATTTCTAATTACACAGCATTATATTTTTTTGATGCGCTGATCTGTTTGTTACTCACAAACAACTCTTTTCTGGGCCCGTTAATTGGGATGATGATACACCTTTTATTAATGTATTGCCCAAATATACTGTTTTCTGTTTACCATTGTCATGGAACAAGTAAGCCAATTTCTGCTCTCTCTGATCACCCCCCCTTCTTTGCAGCTTCTGCTTGTCAGCTCCTTAAGTTCAGCTGCATGTATTTGTTCCACACACACAGTGCCTGTGTGATGTATCACTATGTTGCATTTTCTGCCTCTGTTCATGAGGTCTGTGAGTTGCTATAGCAACCTCTGAGATCCTTCTCAGAATGGGCTATTCTGCCCTCCCCCCTGCCTTGCTGACAGTTAGCTTGTCCCATCTCACTTCTGGTGTGACCCTTGCTCCTCACTTCCTTTTCCACCCAAGAACACAGTGAGTACAGACCTACCTGCTACTACCCTGGCAAGGCCTTTCTGTTTTACCGTAGTCTAACCTCACGCAAACATTTAGATAGAGAAGCACTCTCTAATCACACTACCCTTTGTTTTCTCCTTCTGCAATAAAGTTAAGAAAGACAATAAGGACTTGTGATGCTTTGGAAGAGGGAAGACATGAGTTAAAGCTAACTGGAGCTATTCATACTTCACACGTGACCCTGGTTCCAGTATAACCATATACATATTTTTTTTTAGCAGAGTCAAGATCTACAAGAACCAAACAATGAATTAGACTTAGTTTCAGTTAAAGATGAATTTCCATTCATATATAAATGTTTTGGTAATTTAACCCTTTCCGGTCGAATGTAGGAATATATCCGACAAAATATTTTAGTACTTGCAGTCCAATGTTGGATTTCCCCGGCATTCCATTTGCACTTCTCCCAGCTGCCTTACTGACCCCCCCCCCTCCCCCAGCCCGGCACCGATCAGCAGCCCCGCACTCCGGCAGCATCAGTGACCCCCCCGCCCCCCAGCCCGGCACCGATCAGCAGCCCCGCACTCCGGCAGCATCAGTGACCCCCCCGCCCCCCAGCCCGGCACCGATCAGCAGCCCCGCACTCCGGCAGCATCAGTGACTCCCCCCCAGCCCGGCACCGATGCCCACAAGCAGCCCCGCAATCCGGCAGCCTCAATGACCCCCCCCTCCCCGGCACCGATCAGCAGCCCCGCACTCCGGCAGCATCAGTGACTCCTCCCCTCCTCCCCTGCACCGATGCCCACAAGCAGCCCTGCAATCCGGGAGCCTCACTGACTCCTCCCCTTCCCCCCAAGCCCAGCACGATCCCCATCAGCAGCTCTGCACTCAAGCAGCCTCACTTACCCCCTCGCCCCCAGCCCGGCACCAGGCAGCCCCACACCAGGCAGCCCCACAATGCTTCAGCAGCTGACACAGGAGGTAGGGGGGTTGGGGAGGGTGTGTGTGTGTGTGCAGTGTGCTGTGAGTGTGTGCAGTGTACTGTGAGTGTGCTGTGAGTGTGCAGTGAGAGTGTGCAGTGAGAGTGTGCAGTGAGTGGGCACAGTGTGCTGTGAGTGGGCACAGTGCACTGTGAGGGCGCAGTGCGCTGTGAGTGGGTGCAGCGTGCTGTGAGTTGGCACAGTGCACTGTGAGTGGGCACAGTGCGCTGTGAGTGGGTGCAGAGTGTGCTATGAGTGTGTGCAGTGTGCTATGAGTGTGTGCAGTGTGCTGTGAATGGGTGCAGTGTGCTGTGAGTGTGCGCTGTAAGTGGGCACAATATGCTGTGAGTGTGTGCAGTGTGCTGTGAGTGGGTGCAGTGTGCTGTGAGTGGGCACAGTGTGCTGTGAGTGGGCGCAGTGTGCTGTGAGTGGGCCCAGTGAGAGGGCCCAATGTGCTGTGAGTGGGCGCAGTGAGTGGGTGCAGTGTGCTGTGAGTGGGCCCAGTGAGAGGGCCCAATGTGCTGCGAGTGGGCACAGTGAGTGGGTGCAGTGTGCTGTGAGTGGGCGCAGTGTGCTGTGAATGGGCCCATTGAGAGGGTGCAGTGTGCTGTAAGTGGGCACAGTGTGCTGTGAGTGGGTGCAGTGTGCTGTGAATGGGTGCAGTGTGCTGTGAGTGGGCGCAGTGTGCTGTGAGTGGGTGCAGTGTGCTGTGAGTGGGCGCAGTGTGCTGTGAGTGGGTGCAGTGTGCAGTGAGTGGGCACAGTGTGCTGTGAGAGTGCTGTGAGTGGGCACAGTGCGCTGTGAGTGGGCGCAGCGTGCTGTGAGTTGGCACAGTGCACTGTGAGTGGGTGCAGTGCGCTGTGAGTGTGCTATGAGTGTGTGCAGTGCAGAGTGTGCTATGAGTGTGTGCAGTGTGCTATGAGTGTGTGCAGTATGCTGTGAGTGGGTGCAGTGTGCTGTGAGTGTGCGCTGTAAGTGGGCACAATATGCTGTGAGTGTGTGCAGTGTGCTGTGAGTGGGCGCAGTGTGCTGTGAGTGGGCCCAGTGAGAGGGCCCAATGTGCTGTGAGTGGGCGCAGTGAGTGGGTGCAGTGTGCTGTGAGTGGGCGCAGTGTGCTGTGAGTGGGCCCAGTGAGAGGGTGCAGTGTGCTGTGAGTGGGCACAGTGTGCTGTGAGTGGGCACAGTGAGTGGGTGCAGTGTGCTATGAGTGGGTGCAGTGTGCTGTGAGTGGGCGCAGTGTTCTGTGAGTGTGTGCAGTGTGCTGTGAGTTTGCGCAGTGTGCTGTGAGTGGGCCCTGTGAATGGGCGCAGTGTGCGGTGAGTGGGCCCAGTGAGATGGCACAGTGGGCCCAGTGAGATGGCACAGTGTGCTGTGAGTGGGCACAATGTGCTGTGAGTGGGCACAGTGAGTGGGCGCAGTGTGCTCTGAGTGGGCGCAGTGTGCTGTGAGTGGGCGCAGTGTGCTGTGAGTGGGTGCAGTGTGCTGCGAGTTGGCGCAGTGTGCTGTGAGTTGGCACAGTGTGCTGTGAGTGGGCCCAGTGAGTGGGCGCAGTGTGCTGTGAGTGGGTGCAGTGTGCTGTGAGTGGGCACAGTGTGCTGTGAGTGGGCACAGTGTGCTGTGAGTGGGCGCAGTGTGCTGTGAGTGGGCGCAGTGTGCTGTGAGTGGGTGCAGTGTGCTGTGAGTAGGCACAGTGAGTGGGCGCAGTGTGCTGTGAGTGGGCGCAGTGTGCTGTGAGTGGGCACAGTGTGCTGTGAGTGGGCGCAGTGTGCTGTGAGTGGGCGCAGTGTGCTGTGAGTGGGTGCAGTGTGCTGTGAGTAGGCACAGTGAGTGGGCGCAGTGTGCTGTGAGTGAGTGTGTTTATGCAAAAAAAATATATATATATTTTTTTTCATATTCGATCAATATTATAATAACAACGCTCAAACCGCGTTATAAGCGGATCGTGCTATAACGGGTTGAGCTGTATATGTTTTTTTTTTTTTTTGCGAAAATTAAATTAGACCGGCTGGCGCACTTAATGAAAATTAATGGGACCGCAAAGGGTTAAAGAAGCAATCCCCCCCCCTAAATGGAAATTATTTTTTTTAACAGTATTCAAATTGGAAATACTCATTGGTTTAGTTGCTGGTACTCTTCCTGGTTATTTGAACATGGCGACAACAGTCATCCAATAGGAAGTCACAACGTCATCCATTGCTGCTGCTTATTGACCAATGTTTTGGTGTCCTTTTTGATTTCCTAATAATTTCAGCCTTGGGGACCCCCTGCTTCCCAAGTTACAGGCCCCGTTAAGGGATGCCAATATCCCCGCCATGTTTAAATTCTCCCACGTCACGACCCACGTGACCAGGATATTTAAACACTGCAGGGAGATACCGGCACACCATATCGGGGCAAGTTAGGTAATTACTTTTCCTTAAAAGTAATCAAATGTTGCATATATTAACCTTCCCCTCTAAATAAAAAAAATTAAGAAAACTAGATTGATGCTTTAACAATAGTAATTATTGTATATTTCTTCTTATACCATAGTCTTAAGTCGTATTTTAGTACTCGTTAATTATCTGCTTGCATTTTACATTGGTACTGTATTCATTACTGCCATTTTCTCTTGCATATAAGATTTTACATAATGTATGTTTTTTGAAAAAAAATTATATTTCCTACGTATTTTCCGTGCTTTTTTTTTTTTACAACCGTGTGCATCCATAAATTCGATTTGCAATGTTCTACAATAAAAGTTTATTCTAGATGACCTGTTCCTCTTTATATCCTCGCGCCAGACACTGGGCCCTTCTATTGATTCCCACACAGATTCAGGAGCATCTCTGCTTTTAGCCAAATCTTTCTTTTTCTCACCAATTTGGATATAGACATGAACAAAATCCAGTGAAAGGACCTGTCATGCCATTATCTGCAGATAACTTAAAAAAAAAAAAACTGTCAAGTTTGATAAGAAAGGAGAAATTATGTATTACTGGGCAAGAAGAGAAAATATAAGAGGAACGGATACAATGACCAAAATATATCTTTATTGACTTCTGTGTCCGCAAAACATTTTTTTTTTTTTAAGTGAAGCTTCTTTAGCGGCACCTACCACGTGAGCAAAATTCAGTGGCAGTGAATGGAGTTGATGGGAACGGAAGTCAGTGGTGACGGAAGTGACGTCACTGCTGGCAGAAGAGGCCATCAGCAACATTCACTGCCACTGAATTTTGCCAGCTTCCAGCAGCAGGAGGAACACATACACACACACACACCCGCGAGCCGCCACACACACCCATGAGCCGCCAAACAACCCCACCGAGTGAGCTGCCGAGCACACCCTCTTCCCCTCCCTCCCAGTGAGCCGCCAAGTACGCGCAACCCCCTCCCAGTGAGCCGCCAAGCACGCGCAACCCCCTCCCAGTGAGCAGCCAAGCACATTCCTCCCCCCAACAGTGAGCAGCCGAGCACACACAACCCCCAACAGTGAGCAGCCGAGTACATCCTCTCCCTCCCCCATGAGCCGCGATTACACCCTATCTTCCCCCCCAGTGAGCCACAGAGTACACCCCTCACCCCTGTGAGCCACGTCCGTGTCCCAGAATCTCTGTTGGAGGGCTGGCACCAGCAGCAGGACACAGATCCACCGGGGGAGAGAGTGAGGGGAGGATGGGGGGCTGCTCTTGGGGGAGGGGGAAGTCAGGAGATAGGATGGCAGGACCCTGAGAATAACACACACACAGACACACAGACTGACAAACACACAGACTGACTGGCACACACACTGACTGACACACACACATACACACACACACTGACTGACACACACACACAAACACACTGACTGACACACACACACACACACTGACTGACACACTGATTGACACACACACACTGACTGACACACACAAACTGACTGACACACACAAACTGACTGACACACAAGGAATTCAGGTACTGTAAATATAGAAGTGCAAATAGCTAAAACACGCATTCTAAGTCAAACTTCTTTGCGTTTTGGCACTGATTGTGTTTTGACTAATTAAAAACATCCACATTACAATTACAATTTCTGTGACAAAACAGTGACAAAAGACAAAGAAGTTTCACTTAAAATGCGCATGATCAGCACACACACAACTTTTTTTATTTACTTATTGAGGAGACTAAATATTTGATGGTATTTTTATTAATGTAGCATTTTATCAGTTTTATTACTATGATTGGAATATGTATTTTATTAAATTACGCCTTGAATATACCAGATGCAGACAACTATTATAAAACACTTAATCAGGTTTACGATAGTGCTAAGAATTGTTTTCTTTTTTTTTCTTTGTTGACATTAAGAAAAAAATATGTTGTTATAAAATTAGCAGTAGAAGGAACACAGGGCACAATGGATTTCTGCAAATCTAAACTCATTTATTGAGCCAACACAACGTTTCGACCTCAAAGGTCTTTATCAAGTGACATAGTGGCAGCACATGCCATCAAGAGAGTACTAAACAAACATTGGGGTGTATTACCATATTACCAGTATTGGTATTGTACTTATTACCATATATGTTTTGTCAATTAGATGTAGCATTCGGCACCTCTGTCTTTGCATTTGGGCATAAATATACAGTATATTCATGATGTGGTGGGTGTAGGAGTTTGAGCTAGCTGGGAATGTGTGTGTATGTTAATCAGTATTGGACATACCTGATGAAAAAACTGCCTGCTGCTATTTGCTTGTACTGACAAGCTGAGGGTCAGACACTGCTCCTGCATGCTATCTACAGCCTCCCAGGTCTCCAGTTATACTTGTTTACAGTACACTTCACTTCCATCTCCGTCCACATTCAGGACTCAGATTTCCCAGATGATTACTTCGCTGTGGTGACAATGAGTATTATTCTCTCACCACTCCTTTTAAGTACTATGTAAGGATGTGGTAGGAACCTCATATGTGTGTTCAGTGTGTGTTCAGTTGGTGTTTGATTCTGTTCAGTGAGAGGCTTGTGGAGTATCTGCAACAGTGTTGCAGTGTGTTAGAGCAGAGTCAGACAGGCAGTGGCTGATGAAATAGCTGAGCTGTGTGTCTGTGCAGATTAGGCAGAGAGGCTCCGTGGAGAAACTACAATTCCCATCAGGAGGCTAGGATGACAGGGGCAGGAAAGGGAAGCGTGGGGGAGAGGCCACGCTAGTCAGAGGGGTTCTGGAAGGTAAAGGAGGAGGGTGTATGCGTGCAGGGGGTCCGTGATCCGCCTGCATAGGCTAGCTTTACCCCGCAGGCCCTTAGGAGAAACCCCTGAGCCACAGTAGGTTGCTGTGCTGCAGGGACGCCCATAGTGGTAGCGATCAGTCACCTTACTGTGTAGACAGTTAGGGACAAGCGTGCGGAGCAGGTTTGCTGGTGAGCTGCTTGGGACCGGTGAGCTGCTTGGGACCAGACAGCTGCACTGCAGACATCAAAGACAAGCAAGGATTCGGCTGATCCTTTTCGAAGCATTACTGGTCACCGCCGTGACCGGAAGGTATTTACGTTAAGTGCACCAACACCGGTCAACAGGCGCTGATCCCGCCTTAGGCGTAACTCTTTGAGGACACTAGTGAGTGACCAATACACTGAGTTATTCTAGCTACTAGCGCAAGGACACGGTGTGTGGGGCACGCGGTGGCGAGACCTGGACATACTCATTAAGAGCGTGGCTGAGCCACTACTGTACAGGACAATACTCATTAAGAGCATGGCCGAGCCACTCACGTTATAAGGACATTATCATTTAGCTGCGTTAAGGTTATATTGCATTATAGGTTATGTGTTGGGTTATATGCTGCGTGTGTATTAATATGATAGAGTGCTAAGGTTATTGTGCATATAGTAAAGTTGGTTGCATCATACATGTGTGTATATGTTTCTTGCCCAGGGGAATCTCACTTCACGGGGATCCTGGGTAAGTGGAGGCGCTGCGCTATAAGTGTTACCCCAGGCTCCCAGCTAGCGGAGGCTCAGATCTCCTGGAGCCGCAGGTGCGTGCAGTTACCCGTAGTTGCTTTAGCGTGTCAGAAAAAGGGCTACAACTATATAAAATATTTTTGTACGATTAAGCACTATGAAGCACACGCTTCTTTTCTTTGTTTTTTAGATTTTGTTTCTAAGTGGTTTATCGCACAAAGAATCTGCCTTAGTCTTAATTTGTTTGGGTTTTTTTTTTTGCACCCCACTTTTTTTTTTCGCACGAAGGTTTTTCATAAGTTTGTCTTATGTATTTGGATATTTTATATGTATTATTGCTTATCATTGTTTATGGTTCAAGATATCTTCATTTTTCTCTGTTATCACTTTTGGCACTGTAACACTATTTTCCTTTTGTTGTCTCTATATATATACTGTAGAGTGACTCATTCTGTATCACTCTTACTGCGCATCTATTACAGACAGGTGCAACCCGGAATGATTCACACAGCGCGAGTCCCATTCAGACGCAGGGACACCCGCTGTGTTAATCCCGATGGGCCCTTACTGGGACTCCACAAGCACAGATGAAGAAGACACAGTGCCGCAGCGGATTTAAGGGTGGCATCGTGACCAACCATAATGCTGCATCTGTATATATTGTGATGTCTGCATCACGTCGCAGTATCTGTTAGTCCCAGATTAAGGCCGGAAACATTGTATTTCTCTACACAGGGTTTATTTACAGGGTTAAATTATACACTAACAGGCCTACCGTCCCTTTAAGTCAAAACAAAATATAAAAATAACACCTACTCCTTCATAGGAATCCACCAACACAGTAGCCACAGCCCTCTCTAACAGTAGCCGACAGCTAAGCTGCTTGTCTGCTCAAAACATGTACTATTATCTCTAAACAATAAACAGTCTCTGAACGTCAATATAGTGTTTATCACTTATCTGTTTCTGTTGGGGCTCCAGGTAATTCCCTCTAGACCCTGCGAGAGTTCAGAGAATCCCTCTCTTTAATTCCAATGTTATGGACAGGACATCTGTTGGAGTGTCAGTCTGTTGGAGTGTCCGTCTGTTGGAGTGTCAGTCTGTGTTGGAGTCTATTGGAGAGTGGAGTCGTTTGGAGTTGTGAGAGTGGAGAGTGCTGGAACAGAGAGCATGGTCTGGGAGTTCAAGGAAACAGCTGAGAAGACTCAGCCATACTGATTAGAGCTGATAGCACTGTAGTGCTGTGGACCAATGCCCCTCATCCTGCTGAGGGGGTGAGGGGGGAGATCTACCCTCACCCAGAGAGTAAATCCTGGAGGTGGGGGTTGGGGTATTGAAGCCCCAAACAGCCCATCCTGCTAGGGTACAGCCTGGAGGAGAGGAGTGGAGGAATATACCTGCACATTTGGAAGCACTGCTGTACATGAACTGCTGCTGCTGTGTGCTGTATCATTGCTAAAAGGACAATAAAGACATTGCTGCTATTTTACATAAAGACTGTGTGTGAGTTTAAGATCGCTCGCCCTGGGACCAGGGCTTCTTCTTGGAGGATCTTAACCTATCCCTATAGGTCTCGTCAGAAGATGGAGGCGCTGCACCGTTGCTAAGGAAGATGGAGGCATATACCCCAGAAGCCTGGCCCTGTCATCCCCCACACCAACGCGGGAGACTCAGGCCCTCCTGTTCCAAGCAGGTATGCACCACCATAGTACATGTATCCAGCCCTCACTACACCCTAGAGGTCCAATCTGCGACCGGGGGGGGGGGAACATGGGCTACACAGGCTTGAAACATTTGTTGAACATCACTTTGGTCTTGTTATTCATACGGAGGCCCACATTCTTACTTGATTTGGCAAGTCCTCTTATTTGTTGCTGGAGGTCTGCTGGACTTGTTGCAAAAATAATAATGTTATCTGGAAATCATAGGTGACTCAAATATTCAACGTTCATTTTTATTCCTTTTTATTCCAAATCGAATGTCTTGAACAATTCTTCAAGTTTTACAGTGAAAAGCTTTGGTGACATGGTGTCTCTCTGCCACTCTCCCTTGCTGATCCTTACCTTGCTTATATCTTCATGTAATCTGATGGATGAAGTGGTATTCTCATAAATGTTCTTTATAATATAATATAGTTAGAATATTTATAATATCAATGTGCACTTCTTCAACATTTTGTCTTCTTAATGCATTTAGGACCGCTGAGGTGTAGACCGAATCAGATGCTTTTTCCTAATCTACGATTCCAAAGCTGAGTGGTAGTGCGTATTCATTACTTCGGGAAATCACTTCTTGTACGATATGGATGTAGTCCACAGTGTTTTATCCACTGCAAAATCCTGTTTGTTTTCATGGCTGGACACAGTCCAGGCTCTCTTGTAGCCGATTAATGAGTACTGTATCTTCGTAAAAATCTTGTAAGTGATTTGAAGTAGACTGATTGGTCTGTAGTTCCTGAGGTCTTCTTTGTTTCCTTTCTTGTGAATGAGGATAACTATGGCATTACTCCATTGGTCTGGAATTTTCCTGTTCTTGAAGCAGCATGTAAAGTTTTGTAAGGATTGTTTCTACTTTGTCCCCAGCTTTTTTTTAAAGATTTCAGCTGTAATTTAATTTCCCCAGGAGCCATCCCATTCTTCATGGATTTTGTTGTTTTTGCCACTTCTTCTGGAAGGACGAATGGTACATTATTATCCTCTGCTGCATTATGCCCAGCTATCTGTGTTCGCATACAATTTCATGTAGAATTTCTCAACTCTTTTTGTGATAAGTGTATGATCTTTTATGGTTGATCCAGCGTTTTGAGTGAGTGCAATGATTTGCTTTTTTCCAACCATAAGTTGCTGCTTTGTCTTCTTTAAGCTTTTGTTATCTTCAACAGTCTTCAAGATTTCACATCTTCAGTTATACTCTTGCATCCTGGGATTGATTCATTTCTTGTTGCCGCCTTAATTTTTTGTTCTCCCATCAGATATTTTCTTATCCTGTTTTTTGTTAGCGATTTCTCCTGTTATTTCTGCGCTTTCAACTACTATCTTCATACACTAAGTTCTTCATAATCATTTGTTAGAGTGTCTCCATGCATTTTGAGCAAGCTGAAGCGATTTTTCAGTCATGTTGAAATTCTCTGCTGTTATTCTTGAAGTCACTGATGTTGATTGTTTTTATCTTTTTTTAATCAGTTTTCATCTTTCCAACTTTGCATTCAGATGTAATCTGCAGCGAAACAATCAGTGATCACTCCTTGCGTCAAAACAGTTCAGCACTGTGCAGACTTCAATCACGTGTTTCTTGTTATAAGAATTTAGTCAATTTCCTTCTTTACTCCATTATGTCCAGTTCATGTCCATTTTCTACTTGGATTCTTCTTGAAGAATGAATTTGTGATGTAGAAGTTTTCACATTCTCAAAATTCTACTAATCTGTCCCCGCGTTCATCCCTGTTACTGTGACCATAGTTACCAACTGATGCTTCGTCTTTCCTGATAAGCATCAATCTTTGAATTGAAATCTCCCATAATAATACATATATATGTAATGGATTTTCTGGCCTAGCCTGACCCACCCAATCTCACATTGGCCCCTGTGGTCTAACCAGTCCCCATTACAGTGTAGTGTCTGGTGGTGCACCTGTTGGCAACAGGACTCCTGAGTCTCCCGCATGATGTCGTGTGGGGATTGCCAACCCAGACAGGCAGCTGAGGTAGTGTACTTGAGTCCTACCTAGATCCAGTGCAGCGCCTCCACCTCATCAGGATCCCAGCGTCTGCTTGTGGATGGTCCTGGTGAGGAACTCCTCTGTGGTGCACTCCTCTGTGTAATCACTCCACACTTACACACGAGGGTATGATTGAACAAGATCATCTTTATTGAAGTGAGGTGGGCCAGCTGCCCCTCACAGCGGTTGTGTTCAGCCGCTCATGCTCACCGCACTTCCCTTTGAAAGGTATCTCTTCCCAATCTGGTGGATTCCCTATCTCCCCTCAGGGAGATATTCCCTGTGCCAGGTCCCTGGTCACAGTCTAGTGAGCCGCCTCCTCCCAAGTCTGTACTCAGACTTGCTCCTTGCTTCAACATCTACAACCAACTCTAACTTTTGAGCAGTGCTGTGCCTTATGTATCCTCTGGGGGCAGGCACAACTCTGACATCACTAATTATGGATTCAGAGTATGTGGCCACTCCCATCTATACATAGGGCACCTCACCAGGGTGTGAGGGCAAACCTCCATAATTACTGCTGGCATGCCCATAACTTACCAGGCCTTACTGTCAGCAGGAGAGATGACTGTAGTCCATTTTACAGCAGGCTACATTCTCCCCCTGGTGAATCCCACCGACCCGGCTGGGACCTAAATTTGAAGTACCTTTCTTCAGGAAGCACTGTGAAATGACATACATAATTAGTCACAACATTGACAGATTCACAAACATATTGCGCCAAGCAAGCCCTGACCAGCAGCCACTAACTTACGCAACCGCCATCCTGTTCCCCCTAATAATAGTGACGAGGATCGGGTTTCTTAACTTCCTGACCCCCCATGTCCATGACTGTCACACTGTAATCACGTGGCAACCCCCTTTCAGGCCGATACACCACCTTATGCTTATAGACATTCCTGCCTATACTCCACACCCGCATAAGGTGTGCTATCCTGTCCTCGGCTTTGCTGCCCTTAATGGCATCCCCCTTATTTACCATATACTCTTCTATGGTCTCTCGCAACCACCTGTCCCTATTGTCCTCGATCTCCTGCATGAGGGGTTCTGGAACGTAGGGATATTCCAAGCCATGGGAATTCTTGTACTTGGCGGTAATAGCCCTCTCAGCCCGGCTGCACCGAGTCAAATTAGCATTCCTTGCCCTTCCTGGCAGCACCCATGACAGGGGCTCGTCTGGGTCCACGGGGTCTGTCAATATGCTAGGACCCATGGGCTCTATATTGCTGTGGCAGATTTGAAACCACCGCTCCTGCATCTCCCTTTTCCGCTTCTCCCTTAGCCCACCAGTAATCTACTACATCCTCCCTTATTAGTAGAAACCGAGTGCGGTCCATCCATCCCACATAACCCTCGAATAATGGGGCCCACCACCGGGTCTCCCTAACCTTCTCGGGCTCTGATTCTAGGGAGTCTCCCTCCTCTGTGTCCCCCCAGGAAGACACCCCCGATGTCCCAGTAGATCGGGACTTAGGCCACCCCACACGCTTTGGCCTATCCTCTAACTTCACGATAGCCACGCTAGGGCTCCAACTACTCATGGATGCCTCCCCCGAATAGCCTCCACCCACCGACCCATCATCAGACGTAAAGCTCGCCAGTCTCTCCCCAGTCCATTCCTCATAGGTGGTTCCCTGGGACCCTCCCGACATTCCCAAACTGGACGAGGACCCATGGGAAAAGGTGACGGGGACAGGGGCTTTATCTAGGGCATGGGGTTGGGCATATGGATGGGCAATGGGTATCCTCTGGGTTCCGACCCGCTCTCTACCCCTAGAGTGTCCAGGATCACTGCGAGGACTCACCGCTGGCTGAGCCTCACCCTTCTCGACTCTCCTCACGGCCTGCCAGCTCTTGGTTGACACAGGTGATCGGGAAGCACTGCTCGATCGACGAGGCGTCGTTGTCATCTCTCCGGTCGTTCCGCTACCTCCGCCGGAAGTGACGTCATCGCCGGAACCGGAAACTCCGCCATCTTGAGATGGATCCCCATGCGGGATCTCTTCTTCCAGGACGACGTCCGGAAGTTCCGCTGCCTTCTCTTTCGCCTCCTGGGCCTGACACCGCCTTTCCTCCACGGATGCCGTCACCGGAGCCCGGTGAGTACAAGGGCTGCTCTTACCACTCCGAAGGGTGGGTGTGGATCGCCCGTCACCACTGGACCCGCCAGTCCCAGGAATAGTAGGACTTCGACTCTCGGCCTTCCGCTCCACTGGCGACACCCGACTCTTCTCACCGATACTCCCGGTAAGTGGTAATTTCCTCCCGTTTTCACCACAGGATACTGCCAAGGGCCGGATCACTGCACCGGACGACACTCTGGGTTCCTCATCGGAGGAATCGGCTTCCACTTTACTCGGGGTCACCGTTCGCGGCGACCGCCTTTCAGTCTCTCGGTCGGTACGTTGACCGACCGCTCCTTTCTCCTCGGGCTCGGCCTTAGCAACCGGCCCCGATCCCCATTCTCCGGGATCCGCACTTTCTTTCCACAGTGCACCGGGGGACCCGGCGGACAGCTTAGCCATATCCCCCGCAGGTTCGACAGTCTGGATGGGCACAAATGTAGGCATAGGCCACAAGTACTGTGTACCACATTGCGGACAGCGCGCCGCCGTGCCCACGGTACCGCCGGGTAGCCTGCATTGTAGGCAGAGGCACACCACAGTCTCGGTGCCCGCCACCCGAATCACCAGTAAGCCTCCTGGTGCTGAATATGGTTGAGTAGAGACCATCGTATTGACTCCTGACTGACAAGCCATTGTCTCAGTAGGAGATACTTGCAGCAGCGGTCTGTTCTGTGCACTGGTTCCGCGTGACTGACAAGCAGGGGTTGAGTTGCCAGCCACTCCCTTGACTAGCTCCACCCTCATCTGACAAAGCTGGAAACCACCCCCACTAGTAGCAATTATGAGCGGGTCCCACAGCTTAATAGGATGTCCTGTAATTGAGGCCGCACCTTTCACAGTCCTGGAGGGCGTGGCCACAGCTCTCACGACATTACACCCAACAGGGTGGGGTTCTTTCTTTGGCGCCAATCCCAGCCAACTGTCTGCAACTTTTGCAATTGCAGAATTCTCTTCAACGAGCCCACGCGGTCTCCCAGGGAAGCGAGAGCCGCCATCTTGGTTTGCATTCCCAATCACTTTAGCAACTGAGGTAGCTTTTTGTATAGCGCTCGCCCGCTGGCAAGCAGATCCTTCTTTTCCACCACCCACAATCACAATGTCCTTAATACTGTCCTCCAGGGTAGCACTCCGCGGTCCTAGGCAGGACAAAAATGGTGCGGCCACAGCTTTGGCACCACTCCACATCAGGCTCGTGAAAGTCATTTCCGTAGCATGCTCTTCACCCGCACACACGCCATGTGCGCTCTCTCCATTAACCTCCGTCCGCCATTTTGGACCTTCCGCACCGCGCGGATCCTCCATTCTTGCGGTCGCCATTCTTTCACTGTACTTAGGATTATTGTACATGGAGCTCCTCTCTGCGGGGCAGCTACCACACCGGTACAATAAAGATTACTTTGATGCACCACCTTGTGTACCTAATGTAGGCTGGACTCGTGTTTGCACTACCTCAGGCTAGGCTCACTCTCTCAGTATCTGCTGTATCTCCTTCCTCCCAGTCTGTGCTCCCTTCGGCAAGTGGTCTGGAATGGGCTAGAGTACTCTGGCTCTTCCATGCAGTACTTGGGCGTCTACCTACTGTTGGCTAGCCTAGCGCAGACCCTCTCCAGAATTCCTGACCACGTTAACAGGCTATCCCTTTAGGCATCCTACCAACTAGCACTGCCTCAAGGTGACTAGGACAGCTATAGCCCCGCTCCAAACCTCCAACTCCTTTCAGGCCCCTAGGTCGTCCCTGCGAACTGACAAACTCCATCAGCCCCCTGACTACCCCTAGGTCCGTCCCAATGCAGCACAAATTGGCAGCAGACACTCTCCCTGTTTCCCAGTGTGCCTAGCAAAAGCCTGTCCTGTTGACAGGTATCTCAGCAGCGCCTCCAAATGTAACGGATTTTCTGGCCTAGCCTGACCCACCCAATCTCACATTGGCCCCTGTGGTCTAACCAGTCCCCATTACAGTGTAGTGTCTGGTGGTGCACCTGTTGGCAACAGGACTCCTGAGTCTCCCGCATGATGTCGTGTGGGGATTGCCAACCCAGACAGGCAGCTGAGGTAGTGTACTTGAGTCCTACCTAGATCCAGTGCAGCGCCTCCACCTCATCAGGATCCCAGCGTCCACTTGTGGATGGTCCTGGTGAGGAACTCCTCTGTGGTACACTCCTCTGTGTAATCACTCCACACTTACACACGAGGGTATGATTGAACAAGATCATCTTTATTGAAGTGAGGTGGACCAGCTGCCCCTCACAGCGGTTGTGTTCAGCCGCTCATGCTCACCGCACTTCCCTTTGAAAGGTATCTCTTCCCAATCTGGTGGATTCCCTATCTCCCCTCAGGGAGATATTCCCTGTGCCAGGTCCCTGGTCACAGTCTAGTGAGCCGCCTATTCCCAAGTCTGTACTCAGACTTGCTCCTTGCTTCAACATCTACAACCAACTCAACTTTTGAGCAGTGCTGTGCCTTATGTATCCTCTGGGGGCAGGCACAACTCTGACATCACTAATTATGGATTCAGAGTATGTGGCCACTCCCATCCATACATAGGGCACCTCACCAGGGTGTGAGGGCAAACCTCCATAATTACTGCTGGCATGCCCATAACTTACCAGGCCTTACTGTCAGCAGGAGAGATGACTGTAGTCCATTTTACAGCATGGCTACATATATGTGATCAGGGATATTAGAAAGCAAGGGGGGGGAGGAGCAAGCAATCCCACAAGCACACGTGTCAAGCTGCAGCAAATGTAAAAGAACCGTAAACACATTAAACAACTGCCTATATCATAAGTCCAAGTCTATTCTTATTTGAGGAACAGAATAAACAACATCTGGGTAAAGTGTATACAAACTACACAGTCTAAGATACAATACATCACAGGTAGCAGAATACATGGATCTTAATAAACTAACGTAGTAATGACATAACTTGAATCTTAAATGTATACCATAATATATGCACTGTTTCTCATAATAAGTACCTCTTCTGCTAGTATCATGAGCAGCATACAGGAAAAACCCTGGTGTGAAAAAAAAAAAAAAAAAAACAGAAAAAATGGGGGAGGTGCTACACCTGGAGGTGGGTATTTTAACGTATGTGTGTCACTTGTTTGCATAGCCATCACAAACCTGATAAAGGGGCTGCAAAACCTACATTTTTGTTTTGCCTGAAAAAATAAAAAGATGTTTGGGAAATGTCCTTGTGACCAGATCTAATTTTTGAGTGCAATTAACGTAAAACTTTTTCTTATCTAAATTGGGAAGGTGAAGGACTCCCATTTTGTGGAATTGCATCACATGCTCAAGCAAGACTTCATTTTGTGTATATACTGTAACACAGCGGTGCGCAATCTGTGGGGCGCGACCCCCAGGGGGGGCGCGAGACTGCCGACGGGGGGCGCAGGGTTTACAGAGGCCCCGCGCGCTTCCCGAAGGCACTTAAATTAAGTGCCGTGGGAGCTGCAGGGCCTCTGTAAACCATTCTTACCCGTGGCTCCGGCGGCTTCCTCCCGGCGTCGCCATGGCAACGCGGCGTCAAAATGACGCTGCGAGGTCATGTGACGTCACGTTGCTATGGCAACGTGACGTCATTACGCCGGTGCGAGGGTAAGTTGGGGTTGGGGGGGGGCGCGGGAGTGAGGGGACAGCCGGCAGGGGGGCGCAGAGAAAAAAGTTTGCGCCCCCCTGCTGTAACACACCGTCAGCCCCACATGTATGTATGTATACCTATTAAAGAGCAAGGTAGTCTCTAATTTATCCAGCTGTGGACACAGTTAGCTCTCTCTGATTGAATGACGTACTTGACTTCATTGTGAATTATATGTGCCTACTACAAAGCAAGCAGAAAACCCTAAAAAATTGATTATATCAGCCCATATGTCTACTGGGTTCAAAAATAATAACTACAATATACCTTATATTACTTTATAAATGGTAACAAATTGTGGCCCAGATGAAAGCTGTATCAATACAGCCTCCTGCTGGGAAGACTGCAAGAGATCTGTTTGTCATCATTTGTTGCCAAAGCTTGTGCACCGCTGGGGAGAGGGCAGGGCTAAAAAAAAGAGGTGTGCCAGAGCCTGTTTCAAAAGAGGAAGTGGTTATGCCTTTCTAAATGGCTGTTATACCAACACAAGGATGCTCAGTACATTAAAACTCATTGAAAAGGACATTGAGTTGGATTTAAAAAAAGAAAACACGCAGTAAGTATTATCTAATACTACAAAACTGATTTATTAAGACAATGATTATGTCTGTATTGCTGCTTTAAACTTTTTAAAAGGCTACATGAACAAAAAGTGTTTTCACAGACCACGCTGTTAATTTTACCAATGGATTTAAAAAGATGTTCTCACCAAATACTGACTTAAAACACAAAGAATAAGTGGCGGCTGCTAATAATTTAAAATAATACAATACTTTGTTCTGTTGAACAACATCAAGACCTCAATTCAGGACAGTGCTCTTCGTAATCAATAATCCATGAATTTAAAGTTGCTCTAACAACTAAATAAATGTTTGGATAAAACAAATGAATAATAGCATTCTCTGTATGTTCAATAAGGAAATAATTTTGTTCTTTGTACTCTGCTATACTGTATAACATGTGCTTCGGTTCATATTCAACAATATGCTACTTGCTACAATTAGCAGTCATCATTCTATTTCATTTCATAAGGAAAACAAATGATAGCTTTTTATAGCATAATGAGTTATGCATTGTAAAATTCGATGGTGCTTTATACACATGATATATCTTTGGAAAGATAAAGGATTGACTTAACCTTACTGGAATTTGAGCTTTAGGTTATTCAGATATTACTGCTTTTGACAGCCGATCTACACCATTTTCCTAGCAACATGTTCCTTCATTAAAACATGGAAAATGCATTACGCTGTAATGGAGCACCCTCCTTTCTTTGGTTTAATGAAATCTAGTCTGTTTTTTTGCAGTTTCTAATCAATACATAAAAAACAGAGACTGAGGCGATCACCTGAAGAACTGGTGCATCTGATGTAAGTATATGGCTCTGCTTACCAGGAGAGCTGAAAGATGAATACTAAAACTCTTTTCAGGAGGAGAGATAATTAATAGAAATGGGAGAAGCACAGATGAAGCGTTACAGGGATTTGGCAAGCTTGTAGGTATGGGAAATCAGCATATGATCTAAGCCTCCATTGACACCATAATCCAAACACTAACGAGTATTCTTAAACATTTCGGTTCATATTTACTATGCAGTGCTATTCCATAAGACACCATCTAGCGCCGTTGAAAGAATGTCATGGAATCGCATCTCTTAGTAAATATGGGCCTTTATGTTAGGATATTGTAAGGATTCCGCCTGATCAATGCCTGGTTTCTCCTTCAACTTGCCCTCACTTGGCTGTTTGTGGCGATCCTGGCTCCTGGCAGCCTCCTATTTAAGGTTGCACTTCCTACAGCAAGTTGCAGAGCAAGATTCCTGTTCATGTTGCAATTCCAGCTTTATTGCTCCGTGTTTCTTTTCCTTTTACCTCTGGACTCCCTGTTGCTGACCTCTGCCTGTGACCACGACTCTGCACTATTGCCATCTGCCTTGATCCTCTGCCTGCAACCCCACTACATTTACTCTAATAGAACTATGTTCCTTAGCTATATATACCCCTACTGTAGCTCTGCGGGTCCACTTCCTGATCTGAGATGAGCCCCGTTATAAATATACTCTAGTTTGCTGATCTGTAATATAAAGGCCATTGATAACTGTGGTACTATTCCATAAGACACTTTTCAGTGCCAGAAAACATCTTATGACTCATTCACTCAAAGGTAACTTAAGGAATAGCACTTTTGAGTAAATATGGGCTTTAGATCCGGATACATACAAGGGCGTTAATATCACAGTCCATTAAAAATGAAATACGTGCGTTAATATCAATAGTTCTAACATCGTAAAAACTTGCGATATGAAAACTTCCGTTATTTCTTACGATAAATATCGCGTTGCCATTAAAATGGCAGCAAAGTTGCGAAAATGGCTGGAAAACCTTGTGAGACTATCTTATGTAGCAAACCACAGTATATAAACCCATGCTTTCATGACACAAGCTGGAGGTGCTGTTTGGAGGTAGAGAGGACACACAAGGCTTAGAGGAGTTGGAGGTTTTGTTTGTTACATTTGCTATTTGTTGTGACATCTGGTTGAGTTGTCTTGTCATATTTGTTGTCTGTCTGTGTGGGTGCTTGTGTTTTTCTATATTTTGAAAGTCATTTGTCTTTTGTCTGTGTTTTCATATGTGTTGTGTGCTTGTGTTTTGAGTAGTGTATACCGTGAGTGTGAGAGTATGAAATACGGAGGAGAGTGAGTGGAGTAACTGGAAGTGTGAGGAGTGAAGGGCAGTGGAGTGAGGAGTGGAGGAGTAAAGGGAGGCAGAGTGAGGGGATGAGAAGTGGAGGGAGTGTGAGGAGTTGTGGGTGGCAGAGGAAGGACCGGGTGAGCGTGGAGCGGAAGACTGCTAGGCAGTGGAGGGATGAGCGCAGGAGTTGAGAGAATGTGAAAAGTGCTGGTGAGAGGAGCAGTAGTGGAGAGGAGGGCAGAAGGGTTGGTACAGAGGGCAGTGCAGGAATAGACCAGTGTAGGAGGACAGGAGAGGAGAAAGGGACAGGCAGGGGGTCGTAGGAGGGTCAGTGAGGGAGACATGGGACAGCAGCAAGCCCCAGGGGAGGCAATGTTACAGTCACCCTCAACTCAACATGCCAGTGATGCAGCTGAAATAAAAAAAATTCAGATGACAAAAACATTGTCTTATTAGAAAAAGAAGTGGCCTGCTATGACATAATTCCATCAAAACCCAGATAGGATGTAATAGTAGTTATGTCATTTATTTGCTAGAATGTCCCTGCGGCCTGCAGTACGTGGGTATGACCACACGTCAGATAAAAAGATTATACTAACATATCTTAATATATAAAATCGAAAGGTTGGTACTAGCTGCGGTGAATCTGATTGGTCCTCAGCCTCTGGCCAATCAGATTGGTGGCTCTATGACGTCACCCGGCTCTATGACGTCACCCAACTCTCTCTCTCTCCCTCTCCCTCCCCCACACCGGCTCCCGGACAGAGGGGAAGCGCGGCGCGGCCCTCCTGCCCAGCCGCCAACGCTCACCTCCCTCCCTGGCGGGGGGACAGGCAGTGGGCAGGCAGCCTCCGGAAGGACCCCCTTCCTCCTGCAGCTGCCAGCGGTAAGATGGCGGCGCAGAGAGGACAGGCGGGGAGTGGTATTCAGTCAGGAGAGAGAGGGGGGGGGAGTTAGTCAGGAGAGAGGGTGGGGGAGAGAGTCAGGAGAGGGGGGGGGGGAGAGAGGGAGTCAGGAGAGAGGGGGGAGAGAGGGAGTCAGGAGAGAGGGAGTCAGGAGAGGGGGGGAGAGGGAGTCAGAAGAGAGGGGGGGAGGGAGTCAGGAGAGAGGGGGGGATGGAGTCAGGAGAGAGGGGGGGAGGGAGTCAGGAGAGAGGGGGGGAAAGAGTCAGGAGAGAGGGGGGGAGGTAGTCAAGAGAGAAGGGGGGGAAGCCTGAACAGCTGTGAAGAGGGGGGAAGGGAGTTGAGAGGGAGGATGGGGGAGGCAGAACATTACATCACGGGCAACACCGGGTATATCAGCTAGTTTACAATATAAAAAAAGGTTTATCAACACACAATGTTTCATTCCATTTCAAACATCAACATAATCAAAACCCTAAAGGACTTAAATGCGCTGCAATAGAAGCACCTTCACTTGACTGGAGAGAGGGGATAGGAAAGGACAGCTAGCTAAACGGGAACTTTACTGGATCTACGAACTAAAGACCCTGTCACCACAGGGACTTAACGTAGAATTCAGTATAGTTCCTTTCCTATAAGATTAGCGTACATCTATATACTATAATTGCACATGTCAATATCATATTTGTTAACACCTGTAACTAACATAGGTCATTTATGAAAATTGTATCTATATGTGGAACAATGGGACATTTGCCTTTTCAGTATACTTTTTCGTTTCCTTGACCATATTAATTTTATTTAATTTCATTTTTGATATATATATTAAAGCTCCTGTCTTTCAAATTAATAATGTGTATGTCAGACTAGTTAAGACATTTTTATTTTTATTATTTTTATGTTTAGCATTTATCTAAAATGTATAACAATTTATTGTCAGTATGTATTTTATTAATGTGTATTAGTTAGCATTGTATTATGCCAATAAGTAAACAGATCATGTCATTTTTTCTTTCAATTTTTATTAGGATAATTCTGCCTATAATCATTATTAGCTATGTCTATAGCAATGAACTCAAGTCTTTACAAAGTGTCTATATAGAGTGTTTTTTTAGAGTGTTGAGTTTATTCATCCCAATCGGACTTGATTCTATATACATGTTTCCCCAATTGGGGTGAACGTTTTGGGACTATTTAATCCCATGTGGAGGGACTACTTTCACACTTCATTATACCCCTGAGGAAGCAGATCCGTCCGCGAAACGCGTAGGGTGACGTCAGCCCCTGCGTCTAGGAACCCAAGCGCTCGTCCCTTCATTCTCCTGGCATCGTGAAACTGAGGCGCCATCACGTACGTCTGCCTTCACAGCAGGAGGTGTCTCGCGAGAGCGAGAAGGTCTGAGCAGACTTAAGAGAGGCACCGAGGCCACGAGCACGAGCGGTCTGACGGCAGCATAAACTGATCCACAACAGACGGAGTGATTCTGGAACCCCCCAGCTGGTCTGAGAGGAGACTGACTATCGCCTCTGCAAACGCTGAAAGTGGAGAGACTGCTATCTCACCATGGATGTTGACGATTATATGCGCATGTCCTACCTACGTTTTGTAAGTAGGATTCTATAGGAGCCTGACGCGGAAGCTGTGGCAGTTCCTGGTTTAATTTATTTTTTTATGTATTAAATTTTCTCATTTTTAATCAATTGCTCGAACACTCTTGTTGATCATTTACCCCCATAAGTTAGGGATTTATTTAACTGTATCACACTATGTTGCTGTGTTCTTTCATTCACATGTGCTGATTGACGGTTGGATTACCATCCCCTCTCTGGAGGCGGGCGCAGTCATCATTTTCAACCTTGTCTACCACTTCACGGTTGTATTTCTCTGTATTTTCATTTAATATATTATCACTATTTATAATATTTAATTGTTTAATATTTCATTCATGTGCAAGGGTGCCACTATTTTTCTTGTGTAGGACATTATATTTGTATACATATTTTAATTAATAAGAACACCTGACATGTCTAACAATATCTTTATAAGATAGTACATGTCTATATGTTACATAGTTACATAGTAGTTGTGGTTGAAAAAAGAAATGTCCATCAAGTTCAACCTATGCTAAATTTAGACAACATATACTACCCTATATCCATACTTACAGTATATTAATCCAGAGGAAGGCAAAGAAAAAACCCCCGTAAAACATTATCCAATTATGTCTCAGAAGAGAAAAAAAAATTAAAGATACAATAAGTTATAGGCGTACGTAATAGTTACAGACCAGATTAAAATGAAAGACATCGTTAGTTTTTAAAGAGCTTAGACTGGTGGTGGTTTTGAGAGTCTCAGGTAGGTTGTTCCAGTTGTGAGGTGCACAGTAAGAGAAGGAAGTGAGGCCGTGTAACAGGGGACTTATCCCTGTTCACAAATGTGCCTCTAATCCAGCAGTGTGGTGGTTAACTGCTGGTAGCAAATTAACTAACACCACCTGCCTGATTAGAGGTGGTAGAAAAAGCCTGCCTTTGAGACAGGAAGTAACTCCTTAGCTCTGACTGAGAGCTGAACTTGGGAGAGAGAGCAGAGATTGTCTTTGACTCTCACAACAGTCTTAAGCCCTGCCAGAAGAAGCAGCAGAGCTGCTTACAAGACACAGGGAAAACTTCTGAACCTGAATGCTGACACACCCTGAGGGAAGGGAGCTGAACCAGAGAAGATTTTCCCTCCAAGGAACAGATAAGACTTTAATTATTAAGCGACTGCTTATATCTGCTTATTTCATGCTATATGTTTTGGGGCTGCGAGACATGCTTGACTTGGGGAGTTGTGAATTAATTGCATGGTATTTTCACTAGAAATACTCCCAAGTGAATAGAAGCTTTGTCCCCCCCCCCCCCCGTGTTTGGATGATTTCCTGATGAAAAAGGAAAAGGCACAATAAAGCCTATTATAATTTCACCTTATAAAAGCCTCCAATTGTGTACCTCTGTGAACGGACGTCTACATTTGGTGTCCGAGGCGGGACAAGAGGTGTCTTTGAAGTTAAAAAGGACCGGAGATTTTTATGTGAAATTTTTTTTGTTATGCTTTTTGCCTACAGTACAAACAGTCTGAGAAAAAAAAACCTCATGCAGCAGAGATCAGAGTTAAAGGGATACACACCACTGAAACTTACAAAACCACAGATGGACTCTTTGCCCCAATCCCTAGAGGAGAGAGACTGCTGAAGTAGCTAAACCTTATTTTGCCTATCACAAAGTGTAATATGGTCATTGAAATAGGGGGTTTGCCTTTCAGCCATAGTCAGGGTTCAAGAAGTGAGTCAGCCCTTAAAAGGGATAGGTGTTTGTTGTTTTCAAAAGTTTCGCTGAAGCAGTGAATACAGATGGTGACCCACGAGTGGTACTGATTTTGAAAATAAAGGTTGCCACACCGCATAGGACTACCAGCTGTGAATGGAGTATATGCAGAAAAGTGTGAAAATTGATACAAGACTGTGCTGAAGCAGGGGAATTTTTAGCAAACAAATGCTGAGTGTAAAATTGCCCTATAAGGGAAAAAGTGATTTCTGAACGGTGTAAAAGGTTTTTCAAAACCAATTGCTGAATGTTGAGTCACCCTGCCGGGAATGAAAGAAATAGTCCACTGCAAAGAATGTTTTTTTTCTGCAAGTAAAAAAGTCTGCCTATATATATCTTAGGAGCAAAAACAGACACTCAAAGTGTGAAGTGTGAATGCCATAATACCCAAAGATGAGACTGAAAATTACTGAACTCAGGCAGAAAACCAAATTCTGTTGCTGAAGCGGGGAGATTGCACCTAGCAAGAAAATGGTGTAAAGCAAATAGACTTTTTTTTACCTAGCAACTGCACATCTTGTATACCTGATGAGAGAAAATGCATGCACAGTACTGATGATATTGTAAAACTTATCCAAGAAAGAAAAATTCTACAGAGATGCCTGTGAGAGCTACGACCTCTACAAGCAAAATATGCCCACCTGTAGGACTACCACCATTGGGGGTTCTAGCAAATACAGTGGCAACAGCTGCAATAGCGCCTCCTGAGGGCAGGAAGAAAATTACACCTGATAGCCTAAAAATGGAGGACAAGATGCAGCGTTCCTGTAATGAACCCTACCCCACGGAAGAGTGGCCCTTCCAGTCCAATAAAGAGGAAGACCTCTCTTACGGGGAACCCGAACCGAGTCACACCCACAAAACACCCCAAGAATGGTGGGGGTGCCTGAACTCGGCACGAACAGAAAAGACCGCTCCCTTTGATGACGAATATGATCAGCAGGAGACAGAGCGGGAGCAGCAGATCACCCAATATTTCTGTCAGCTAAAGCAACTGCAAGAAAAGCCTGGCGTATATAATGAAGCTGCTAAAGTATCAAATAAAGAAGGAGACCCCAGTATTCCGGATGGGACGGGGTCATCCAAAACAAAGAAGCGGAAAAAGAAAAAGAAAAGCGGTTCTTCACTTACCGTGGAAGGAACAGACACGTCCGCAGATCCTGTGGAGAAAAAGGGGGACCGAGTTGCCCTGCAGCCTAGAGAAAATGGAGAATTCGTCCCGCGGGTAACCGAATATCCAGAGGGCCCAAGGCAGAAGTCGTGTACCCCAAAGAAGTGTCTGTCCGGTGCCAACAGTGAGGAACCCTCAACCAACCATCCCAGGGAAGTGGAGCCGGAACCAGTGAGTGACGATCCCTTGACCAGCCCTGAAGATGCCCTGAAAAATGCCAGGCATGACTGTGATCTGCTCTGTGAAGAATTGGAAAGGGAGAGAGAAAATAATGCTGAGCTACAGAAAACTGTGCTCGCAATTTACTCTGCGGCCAAGACCGAATTGGAGGATCTCAAGACTGAGCTAGATACTGCAAAGGCTACTATTTCCGCCATGGATGAAAAGCAGAGCCAATCTGATAAAATGGTGGCTACGCTAAAGCGGAAGTATGAGGAGGCACTGAAGCAGATGACAGTCTTCCAGCAAGAGGTTCACACTCTTCGTATAGAGCTGAATGCCTCACAAGAGGAGGTCAACAGTGTCCGGATAGAAGTGGCTGTATCTCAGAAAGAGGTTCAGACACTCCGCAGAGCACTGGATGCCTCATATCATGAGACCAACAGCTGCCGCACAGACCTGGAAGTTTCCAGAAAGGAACTACACAGTCTCACTGAGGAGCTGGACATTGCTAAAGAAACTATTGGTAATCTTGATACAGATCTCAAAGTCTCTCAGAAGGAGCTTCAGACCCTCAACCTAGAGAAGGAAGTCTCACGCTAGGAAAGTGTCATTCTCAAAGCAGATGTGCAAATGGAAGGAGGATTGCAAAGAAGCCCTGAAGAATACAGAGACTGAAAAAAGAGAAAATTCAAGATTAAAAAGAGAAAACTTAAAACTGAAAGAAGAAAATTTTCAGTTGACAGAAGAAGTCAAGGAAAAGTTTGAAGCAGAGCACCGACTGCAGAACCAACTACAAGGTCTGCGTACACACCTCCAGTATGCTGAGGAGAAGCAGCAAATGCTACAGGAAGAAAAACTGCAGGCTGCTAAAGAGGTACAAGCGCTGCAGGAACGTCTGAATACCCAGTATGTCCCCACAGAGCAGTATGAGGAGCTAAAGGCCACGCTGCATGTCTTTAGAGCATCATTGGAAGCGGAGCTTCGATACCAGGTGACTTTGTATGAGAGGGAGCGTGAGAAGGCTCAGAAACTGGAGCAAGAGCTGGAGAGACTGTTCCATTCCCTTGAGTCAGTACACCAAGGAGAAAACAGACGCAGCGGCAACCTTGACGACAAAAATTACAGAGCTCCAGAATATGAAGGAGACTCTGATACAGACTCAGAGGAAGCAAAGGGCGCAGATAGATTCTCTGAGAAGAGACTTGCAAGACGCACTCAAACAGGTTGAGACTCTGCAGGCCAGTAACTTACAGATTCCTCTAATACGGAAAAAGGTATTGGCTCTGCCCAAGCACAGTAACTAATGCCCGTGAGGACAAGGGTACAGTGAGAGTTGGGGACTCCACGCAACTTCAAAACAAAATTATGAAGTTTGAGCCACCTAAGAAAGCACTAGCCAAACCTACAGCTGCCCAACAGGCAACAAACAGAGGTAGGAGTGCAGAATCAAAGCCAGAAGAATCCTTAGCTGAGGAAGCTGAAGAAATAGGACGTTCTCTGAAAAGGAGGTGGAGGTGCAACTCAGTCCCAAAGAAGCTGAACTGGCGACTCCGTGGTGTGGAGAAACTGCAGAAAGACCGCTTCAAGAGCAGAAAACTCTAAGGGCTAGTCCTAACTGCTCTACAACTGTTGCCATACACTTTGTCTACAAAAAGAGGAGTGCCCAACGCAACAGAAATCTCATGACCGCGCACGCGATAAAAAGATTTTACGTGGAAAAAGTCCTCCTCGAGCGACTGAGGAGTGCTGATCTCAAGCACCTTTGGGAGGAGACAAAAATAAACTGGAGAAAGGGCTCCAATCCCAGCGGGACAGAGGGTTCTCTTCCTGCACCCACTCTCATTCATGTCACAGAAAGATCTCGAATGAGAGTGGAAGGATGGGCTTTGGCCGTGGTAAGCCCGAGCTTCCCACAAACAGGGGAGGTATGTAACAGGGGACTTATCCCTGTTCACAAATGTGCCTCTAATCCAGCAGTGTGGTGGTTAACTGCTGGTAGCAAATTAACTAACACCACCTGCCTGATTAGAGGTGGTAGAAAAAGCCTGCCTTTGAGACAGGAAGTAACTCCTTAGCTCTGACTGAGAGCTGAACTTGGGAGAGAGAGCAGAGATTGTCTTTGACTCTCACAACAATCTTAAGCCCTGCCAGAAGAAACAGCAGAGCTGCTTACAAGACACAGGGAAAACTTCTGAACCTGAATGCTGACACACCCTGAGGGAAGGGAGCTGAACCAGAGAAGATTTTCCCTCCAAGGAACAGATAAGACTTTCATTATTAAGAGACTGCTTATATCTGCTTATTTCATGCTATATGTTTTGGGGCTGCGAGACATGCTTGACTTGGGGAGTTGTGAATTAATTGCATGGTATTTTCACTAGAAATACTCCCAAGTGAATAGAAGCTTTGTCCCCCCCCCCCTGTGTTTGGATGATTTCCTGATGGAAAAGGCACAATAAAGCCTATTATAATTTCACCTTATAAAAGCCTCCAATGGTGTACCTCTGTGAACGTCCGTCTACAGGCCGGATACTTTGTTGAACCATGAGACCAGGAAAAGTCTCTTGGAGTCAGATCTCATGTGAAAAGTGCTGCGTGTGGTGAGGAGCTTGTTCAGATACGGTGTAGCTGGCCCAATAAGTATTTGAAGGCAAGACAGTAGAGATTAACTTTGTGCCTAGACTCAAGTGATGACCAACCAAGTTGTTTGAGCAGTTCGCAGTGATGCGTGTTGTAATTAGATTGGAGGAAAAAGCGGCATATAGAATTGTAGAGGGCGTCTAGTTTTCTAAGGTGAGTTTGGGGTGCTGTGCCATATTCTATGTCCCCATAGTCTATAATTGGTATTAGCTTCTGCTGTGCGATGCATTTTCTGACCAGCGGGCTTAGGGAGGATATGTTCCTATAAAGTACACCTAGTTTGGCATAAGTTTTGGATGATAGGGTATCAATGTGCAACCAAAATGTTAAATGGGAGTCAAACCATATGCTCAGGAATTTAAAACTAGTAACGGGCTAGGATGGTATTAGAGCTGGTTCTTATCTGAAGCTCTGTCATTGGTAACTTTATAAATTTAGCCTTGGTCCCAAATACCATTGTTAAAGTCTTGCCAGTGTTTAAAACAGTTTGTTTTGAGAAATCCAATTTTCAAGTCTCACAAAATCAGATTGAAGTACATGTTCAAGGTCAGTGAGGCTAGGTCTGCGTGCATATAGGACTGTGTAATCCGCATACATGTGTATTGAAGCTCCCTTAGAAACTGTAGGTAGAACAGTAGATCATTGATGAAGACTGAGAAGAGTAGAAGCCCCAGAACAGCGATTTGCGGGACACTGCAGGTGATATCCAAAGGGTTGGAGTTAGTGCCTGAGAGACACATGTTGGGATCTACCTGATAGGCAAGAATGAAACCAGTTTAAAGCATGTTTCCCTATTCCAGAGCATTGAAGTTTGTTTAACATCTAGGAATACTAAACCAGTAAGTTGTCCCTGTTCCATTCAACACTGGATCTCATTGCAAGTTTTTAAGAGGGTAGTTACTGTTGAGTGTTTGGGGTGAAAGCCAGATTGGTATTGGCTAGGGAAATTTGTCTTTGTACAGTAATCGCTTTATTGGGAGTGAACACATTTTCCATGACTTTGGATAGTATTAGGAGAACAGAGATTGGCCTGTAGTTTGAGACAGTATATTTCTCCCCATTTTTGAAGATTGGGATAACTCTAGCAGTTTTCCAGGTCTTAGGGATATGGTCTGCAGACAAAATAGATTTGATTAGGGAAGCAAGTGGTGTATCAGTGGCTGGGGCACCAAGTCGTAGGACTTTGATTAAAATAGGTCAGGTCCACATTGGCTGCTCAGTTTCAATTTGAGGAGCTCTTGTGTATTCTCCTCTTCAGAAACTGGAGAATTGGAAATTCTGGGCAGTGCTGGGAGTGCGTGGGGCTATAGGGGTACTCCCAGATTGGGTTCATGTTTGTAGTTTGGGTTGCGTTTTGCTAATAAGTTAGTAACACACCCCACAAAGTATTCATTGAATACATTTGTAATGTCAGTGGGATTTGTCAGAGTAATTTCATCCTTAATGATTTACAGCAGGTAATTTAAAACCCCTTTCAGACGCGGGCTTTTTTTTTTCTTTCAGCGCCGCAGGCGCTTCTATTGTTCAGCGCCATTAGGCGCTGATTGGAGAAACGGCCGCGTGCGGTCGTGAGATGCGGATGGCGCGCGGCCAATCTCGGCGGAAAAAAAAAAAGGTGAAAAAAAATGCGGTTAAGCTTTAGATTAAGCTTGGCTGCATCAGTACATGGTTGTTGATGGCTAGAAGGCTGGAATATATTGTTAATGACTTTCCAGAAGTTTGCTGGATTTGATGTATTCTAGTGAAGATTGTCAGAATAATATTGGGCTTTTGCATGTCTTGTTTGCCATGTGCACATATTCCGCAGGCATTTGTGGTTATTAAGATTCTTGGTAGTACCAGTTACTTTGTATCTTTTCCACAAGGCATCTCTAAAGTGGTAGAACGCTATAAGGTCAGTTGTAGCCCATGGAAGGTGGGTCCACCGTACTCTTATTGTGCGTAGTGGAGCATGGGTGTCACAGAGTTTAAAGCTGCAGTTCAGTCAATATCCTGCATGTGTGGTTTTTTTAATAAATCAGTTCTGTACTGTGAGAAAATACTTGTAGCATTTTCTTTTTTTTTTAAAACAACTTTGAAAGACAATTTTTAATGTATTCTAATGTAACGAGCATTTTTGTTTCTATAGCAACTCTTTAGAAAGGCACAACCCCTTCCTTTTCTGTAACAGGCTCTGGCACACCCCTTTGTGAGTCCTGCCCCCTCCACAGCCGTGCATGAGCATGAGCACAAATCTTCCCCACAGAACTGTCAGAGCAGCAGCAGCAGCAGCAGCAGCAGCAGCAAAAAAGGAGAGTAGCTCAGAATTAATTAATTAAACCTTATTCCATTGCACGTGTGTAGTTAATGTTAAATATTAACAACTCATTTAAAATCAAATCTGTAAACAATATGTAAATTTAATTTTATGTGAATGTGTACAATTCAATGTGTGTGTTATTAAAATTAATAATGGCTTGTTCTTGTATAGCGCTGCTAGTTTTACATAGCACTTTACAGAGACATTTTGCAGGCACTGGGCCCTGCGGAGCTTAGGTGTGTATGTATGTGTGTATGATATAGATATATATGCACATGCACGCATATACATGCATACACATACACATGTGCACACGCACACGCGCACACGCACACATACATGTGCACACGCACACATACATGTGCACACGCACACATATACATGCGCACACGCACACATGTGCACACGCACACATACATGCGCACACGCACACATACATGCGCACACGAACACACATACACACACATGAACATGCGCACACGCACACATATACATGCGCACACACACACATATACACACGCACACATATACACACACACATGAACATGCGCACACGCACACATACATGCACACACGCACACAAACATGCGCACACTAACACATAAGCATGCGCACACATACATAGACACGCACACACAGTGTGTATGTATATGTGTATATATTTATGGTTTTGCTTGACCTGAGGAAGAGAGGAAAACTCTTGAAAACTTGTCCCATGACACAAATTGTTGGTCCAAATAAAAAAAGGTATCAACAAATACTGAAGAACTCATATATTCTGGTGTGAGTGTATATGTATGTATGTATGTATTGTGACAAACGGCTTACTCCGGGGCTCCGCCGTCTGTCCGGGACTGTTAGAACACGGTCTTTTAGGGTAGGTTAAATGATGAGACGTCACGTACTGTTCCTTTAAACAGGCTATGCCTGGTTTATTCAGTCCCAGACACTGAGACTGCCACAGTTTAAACAGAAAACAAAGCCAAACAAAAAGCTGCTCGTCTGAGCGATAACTTAAACTTAGATGTCCCTGACTCAGAGTTGGAAGTGGCTTGTCCACTTCCACCAACAAAATAAGTACCTTTGCAGTCTTTAGACAAACTAACAGAATGAATGAAGCGATTTGGGAAAGAGGCTTTCTCACCCCTCTGCAGTTCAGCAGCCTTCCAGGCTCTTGGGCGGGGCCCAGAGGAAACAGGAAACAGGTCTTATATACCTGAACTCTAATCAGCATGACAGGTGACAGAAAACAGGCAGCAGACAAACTGTGGAATGGAGTGCCTGTACCACGAGGCTGCCCTGTTCAGCTTAGACAGGACAGAAACTGTTCAGTATCCTGGGAGCCCTGTATATGGAGTTTATTACCAACCCCTGGTTTCTGTCACATATCCTCCCCCCCAGCTCAGACCTCGAGGGGTGAGCGACCATGGATATTAGGGAGTGCATCCTTGACAACCCGTCGGCATTGCCATGTTTGTGCCCCGACCTGTGTTCCACAGAAAATTTAAAGGGCTGTAGGCTTAGGAACCACCTGGTCACCCTAGCGTTCTTCTCCCTATTTTGACACATCCAGGTAAGGGGTGCATGATCTGTGACCAATCGGAACTTTCTCCCCAACAGATAATACTTGAGTGTCTCTACAGCCCACTTTATTGCGAGACACTCTTTCTCGACTATGGAGTAATTTTTCTCCTGGGGATTTAGTTTCCTACTTAAATAAAGGATGGGGTGCTCCTCCCCTTGAGACTCCTGGGAGAGTACCGCCCCCAGCCCTACCTCAGATGCGTCGGTTTGGACTACGAACTCTTTGGAGAAGTCAGGTGTGACCAACACTGGTTGGGCACAGAGAGCTTCTTTCAGGCTTCTAAAGGCCTGTTCGGCTTCGGGGGACCACTTTACCATTAGCGGTCCTCTTGCTTTTGTGAGGTCGGTTAGTGGGGTTGCCTTAGTTGCAAAATTGGGAATAAACCTCCTATAGTAGCCAATTAACCCCAAAAAGGTCCTTACTTGTTTTTTTGTGACTGGCCTTGGCCAATTTTGTATCGCCTCTACTTTGAGTGTTTGTGGTTTGAGTAACCCTCTACCAATAGAATACCCCAGATACTTGGCCTCCTCCAGACCAATAGTGCATTTAGCGGGGTTAGCAGTTAGTCCAGCAGACCGAACTGCGTCGAGCACAGCTTGGACCTTTGGAAGGTGGGACTGCCAATCTTCACTATGGATTACCACATCATCCAGGTAGGCGGCAGCGTACCGAACATGTGGTTTTAAAATTTTATCCATCATTCTTTGGAATGTGGCGGGAGCTCCATGTAAGCCAAAAGGCAGCACCTTATATTGAAAGAGGCCGTCTGGGGTTGAGAAGGCTGTTTTTTCTTTTGCCCTTTCTGTGAGGGGAACCTGCCAGTACCCTTTTGTTAGGTCTAGGGTTGTGAGATATCGGGCTTTGCCCAGTCTCTCTACAAGTTCATCCACCCTGGGCATAGGATAAGTATCAAATTTTGACACCGCGTTTAGTTTCCGGTAGTCATTACAAAACCTTGTTGTACCGTCTGGCTTTGGGACTAAAACTATAGGGCTGTTCCACCCACTTTGGGATTCCTCAATTACGCCTAGTTTTAGCATTTTTTTAACCTCTAAACTTATAGCCTCTCTCTTGGCCTCTGGGATTCGGTACGGTTTAAGGTTAACTCGGACCCCCGGTTCAGAGACTATGTCATGTTTAATTACGTTAGTTTTACCTGGCTGTGTAGAGAAGATTTCTTTGTTCCTTCTCACTAAACTCTGGACCTCTCGTTTCTGATGCACGGACAGTGTTTCAGCTATGCTAACCTCTGGGTCAGTTTCTTGATTCTCTGACGGACCTGGGGGTACTAGGGTTAACAAGACCTCTCTATCTTTCCAGGGCTTGAGTAGGTTTATATGGTAAATTTGCTCAGGTTTCCTCCTACCTGGCTGCCTTACCCTATAATTTACTTCTCCCACTCTTTCCAAGACCTCATATGGCCCATGCCATTTAGCAAGGAATTTACTCTCCACGGTGGGAACCAGAACTAGTACCCTATCACCTGGAAAAAAAATTCTGACCCTAGCACCCTTATTATACGTATTCCTTTGTGCTTCTTGAGCTTTCTCCATGTGTTCCCTCACTATGGGTAGGACTGCAGCAATGCGGTCCTGCATTTGGGCAACATGCTCTATTACACTTCTGTAAGGGGTAACCTCGTGTTCCCAAGTTTCTTTGGCTATATCCAGTAAGCCCCTTGGATGTCGGCCATACAATAGTTCAAACGGGGAGAAGCCTGTGGATGACTGGGGAACTTCCCTAATGGCAAATAACAGGTATGGTAACAAACAGTCCCAGTTTTTCCCATCCTTATCGACCGCCCGGCGTAACATGCTCTTTAAGGTTTTATTGAACCTTTCCACTAAACCATCTGTTTGTGGATGATAGACTGAGGTTCTGAGATGCTTGATTTTTAGGAGTTTACATAGCTCTTTTGTTACTTGGGACATAAATGGTGTTCCCTGGTCAGATAAGATCTCTTTAGGAATTCCGACCCGGGAAAACAGAAGTACTAACTCTTTTGCTATGTTTTTAGCAGAGGTGCTACGTAGGGGAACTGCCTCCGGATATCGGGTAGCATAATCTAATATTACCAATATATGCTGATGTCCCCTAGCAGACTTTATTAGGGGTCCTACTAGATCCATAGCAATCCGGTCAAATGGTACCTCTATTATGGGAAGGGGTACCAATGGGCTGCGGTATGCTTTGAACGGGGCGGTGATCTGACATTCTGGGCATGAGGAACAATAGTTTGTAATTTCTGCCAGAACCCCAGGCCAATAAAAGCTTCGGAGAACCTTTTCTTTTGTCTTTTCCACCCCTAGGTGTCCCCCCAATGGATGACTATGTGCGAGGTGTAATACTACGTTACGGAATGTCCGTGGTACCAACAATTGTTTAGTTGTAACTGATTTTCTTTTATCAACCCGATATACTAGGTCGTTCTCTACCTCGAAGTAGGGGTAAGCAAGTGACCTATCTGGTTGGCCATGAGTACTATTCTGGTCCCGTATATTTCCCCTTGCTACCGCTAATGTGGGGTCCTCCCACTGGGCCTTCTTAAAACTCCCAGGACTGACCTCTAGGTCAGCGAGGGTCTTATCCTGTACTGGGGTGGTAAGTGCCTGATCAACATCTTGATTTGGGGTATTCCCTACCAAAGTAGTGATGGGGAAGGGAATTTCACAGCACTCCTCCTTTTCCCCTTTCTTATTTGGGCCCTCGTCAACCTCCATTTCTGAAAAAGGGAAAGGATTTGTTTCTTCTAACACTTCGTTATGGTCTGCTATTGAACTCTGGGCGCTATTCTGAGCGGGGGACCACATTTTTAGAAAATGGGGAAAGTCGGTCCCTATTAACACATCATGTGCCAGTTTGGGTACAACACCCACCTTGAAATCTAAAGCACCAAATTCTGTTTCAAAAAAAACATCAACAGTGGAATATTCATGATTATCCCCATGTATACAACAAATTGCCACTCTTTGTGAACTGTTTACCTGTTTCTTCTTAATGGGCAATAGGTATTCGGACACTAGTGTGACCATACTCCCAGAGTCAAGAAGTGCCCGAACCCTCTTACCATTAACCTTTACAAATGCCCACAGATGGTTATTCAAGGGGTCCTCTGGGCTAGGGCCCATACATTGGGACAACAGCGAATAAGGTTCCACGCTGTTGCATTGCATGGGCTCATCATTTAGTGGGCAGATTTTTGCTGTGTGGCCCCTTTCATGACAATTTACACATTTAGGTACATAGTCTGTGTCCCACTTAGAGCCTTTTCCCGGCTCCCCATGTTGGCTATTGCCCTTAGTGTGCGAACCACTGTTGCTGGTGCTGCGTGAAGGTGGTCGCCGCTCTTCAGCTCCCCTTAACCCCGGTACCCTTTTACCGTCTCTGGAAGAGTCCTGGAACCTCGGGTAGTGGGGTTGCTCCACGACTGTGGGTTGCGGGTGCTCTCCTGCTGCATTGTACCTTTCTACGAGGGCCACAAGCTCATCCGCATTGTGGGGGTCACTCCGACTGACCCAATGGCGTAAGGCAGAGGGAAGTTTCCTCAAGAACTGGTCCATGACCAACCGTTCCACGATGTGGCTTGCTGAGTTGATCTCGGGTTGTAGCCACTTCCGGGCGAGGTGGATGAGGTCATACATCTGGCTTCGGGTGGCTTTATCCATCGTGAAGGACCATGCGTGAAACCTTTGGGCGCGAACAGCCGTGGTTACGCCGAGGCGGGCGAGGATCTCGAACTTCAATTTTGCATAGACGTTAGCTTCGGCTGGCTCTAGATCAAAGTAAGCCTTCTGGGGTTCGCCGCTTAGGAAGGGTGCGATTAGACCAGCCCACTCAGCTTCTGGCCATCCCTCTCTCTGTGCCGTGCGTTCAAACGTGAGAAGATAGGCTTCCACATCATCCGAGGGTCCCATCTTCTGAAGGTAGTGGCTTGCCCTGGTCATTTTCGGAACTGGGGCTGCCGCTGCCAGTGGAAGGTTACTGATAGTCTCCCTCAGGATCTCGAGTTCCTGCTGTAAGCCCTGAGCGAACCGCTGTTGCTCCTCTTTCAGCAAGCGGTTTGTCTCTTGCTGGTTTGCATTCGCCTGTTGCAGGGCTTCATTCGCGTCTCTCTGGACAGCGACATTGCGTACCAGCGCACTCACCACGTCTTCCATCTTGTTTGGAGAGAGAGAAAAAAAACTTTTTTTTTTTTTTATTTTTTTTTCTTTAAAGTTCTTTAACCCCCAGACCTTTTAGTGTTCTGCCCGCATTCTCCACCATATGTGACAAACGGCTTACTCCGGGGCTCCGCCGTCTGTCCGGGACTGTTAGAACACGGTCTTTTAGGGTAGGTTAAATGATGAGACGTCACGTACTGTTCCTTTAAACAGGCTATGCCTGGTTTATTCAGTCCCAGACACTGAGACTGCCACAGTTTAAACAGAAAACAAAGCCAAACAAAAAGCTGCTCGTCTGAGCGATAACTTAAACTTAGATGTCCCTGACTCAGAGTTGGAAGTGGCTTGTCCACTTCCACCAACAAAATAAGTACCTTTGCAGTCTTTAGACAAACTAACAGAATGAATGAAGCGATTTGGGAAAGAGGCTTTCTCACCCCTCTGCAGTTCAGCAGCCTTCCAGGCTCTTGGGCGGGGCCCAGAGGAAACAGGAAACAGGTCTTATATACCTGAACTCTAATCAGCATGACAGGTGACAGAAAACAGGCAGCAGACAAACTGTGGAATGGAGTGCCTGTACCACGAGGCTGCCCTGTTCAGCTTAGACAGGACAGAAACTGTTCAGTATCCTGGGAGCCCTGTATATGGAGTTTATTACCAACCCCTGGTTTCTGTCACAGTATATATATACGTGTATATGTGTATATATATGTATGGATATATAGCGAAGGTCAGCAGCCGGCAGCGGCAGAGGACAGCAGCCGGCAGCGACAGAGGACAGCAGCCGGCGGCGGAGGGAGAGAAGGACGGCATCCTGCAGCGAAGCTCGACAGCGGCAGAGGACAGTAGCCGGCGGCGGAGGGAGAGAAGGACGGCATCCTGCAGTGAAGCTCGGCAGCGGCAGACATCGGAAGTCAGAGAATACTTCTGTCAGACCGCTGGGGTGCGCACATACGTGTGTGTGTGTGTGTGTGCACACACGTGTGTGTATATAGATAGATATATCTATCTATATAGAGATATCTTATAATATATTTGTGAAAGCACTGTATGCCTGTCTGGATGTCCTGTGTCCCTAGGGGAAATCTCATTGGTCCCTTGGGCCGCCCGCCCCCGCACACCTCTCATTGGCCTGAGGCGGAGTGACGGGCCAAAGGAGAGACACACACACACACGCCCGCTCAACCCTAGAGACGCTGACGAGACGCTCACCAGGACACCAAAAGTAAGTACAACACTCCCCCCCCCCCCACTATCACCCCTCTGGCCCTCCTCAACGGCTGGCCGCCCTTGACCACCCACCCTCCGCCCTTCCCTGCGCTGAACCACCCCCTATCACCACTACGGCCCCTTTGCTGCGCTCTTACCCCACGCGGCACTTTCCGCCGCGTGTCCTCGAAAACGAGCAAGATCTCCCCCCCCCCCAACAACACCCTTGATCAGCACACTTACCCTACACCGCCAACGCCGGACCTCAAACACGACGCTAACCCCCCCCCCCCTCGCCACTCCGCATGCCGCCGCGGGCCAGACCGAGCAGCCGCTCACACCCCCAACCCCCTCTCGCCACTCCGCATGCCGCCGCGGGCCAGACCGAGCAGCCGCTCACACCCCTAACCCCCTCTCGCCACTCCGCATGCCGCCGCGGGCGAGACCGAGCAGCCGCTCACACCCCCAACCCCCTCTCGCCACTCCGCATGCCACCGCGGGCCAGACCGAGCAGCCGCTCACACCCCCAACCCCCTCTCGCCACTCTGCATGCCACCGCGGGCCAGACCGAGCAGCCGCTCACACCCCCAACCCCCTCTCGCCACTCCGCATGCCGCCGCGGGCGAGACCGAGCAGCCGCTCACACCCCCAACCCCCTCTCGCCACTCCGCATGCCACCACGGGCCAGACCGTGCAGCCACTCACACCCCCAACCCCCTCTCACCACTCCACATGCCTCCGCGGGCCAGACCGAGCAGCCGCTCCCAACCCCCTCTCGCCACTCCGCATGCCGCCGCGGCCCATCACAAAAAGACCACTCCCCACTGTCAGCAATCATGCACACACGAAATCAGTTTACTGCACAAATCACAACATGCTCAATGTGGAACAGCTTTCACCCCCACCCCTCTCTTTGCCCCCCCCCCTCTCTTTGCCCCCCCCACCCCTCTCTTTGCCCCCCCACCCTCTCTTTGCCCCCCCCACCCCTCTCTTTGCCCCCTCCCTGCCCTTTGCCCCCTCCCTGCCCTTTGCCCCCCCTGCCCTTTTCCCCCCCTGCCCCTCCCTGCCCTTTGCCCCCCCCCGCCCCTCCCTGCCCTTTGCCCCCCCCGCCCCTCCCTGCCCTTTGCCCCCTGCCCCTCCCTGCCTTTTGCCCCCCGCCCCTCCCTGCCCTTTGCCCCCCCTGCCCCTCCCTGCCCTTTGCCCCCCCTGCCCCTCCCTGCCCTTTGCCCCCCCTGCCCTTTGCCCCCCACCCCTCCCTGCCCTTTGCCCCTCCCTGCCCTTTGCCCCTCCCTGCCCTTTGCCCCCCTGCCCCTCCCTGCCCTTTGCCCCCCCGCCCTGCCCTTTGCCCCCCCTGCCCCTCCCTGCCCTTTGCCCCCCCTGCCCCTCCCTGCCCTTTGCCCCCCTGCCCTTTGCCCCCCCTTCCCCTCTCTTTGCCCCCTCCCTGCCCTTTGCCCCCTCCCTGCCCTTTGCCCCCTCCCTGCCCTTTGCCCCCCCTGCCCCTCCCTGCCCTTTGCCCCCCTGCCCTTTGCCCCCCCTTCCCCTCTCTTTGCCCCCTCCCTGCCCTTTGCCCCCTCCCTGCCCTTTGCCCCCTCCCTGCCCTTTGCCCCCCCTGCCCTTTGCCCTACCTGACCCTCCCTGCCATTTGCCCCCTGCCCCTCCCTGCCCTTTGCCCCCCTGCCCCTCCCTGCCCTTTGCCCCCTCTGCCCCTCCCTGCCCTTTGCCCCCCCTGCCCCTCCCTGCCCTTTGCCCCCCCTGCCCCTCCCTGCCCTTTTCCCCCCTGCCCCTCCCTGCCTTTTGCCCCCCTTGCCCCTTCCTGCCCTTTGCCCCCTCCGCCCCTCCCTGCCCTTTGCCCCCCTGCCCCTCCCTGCCCTTTGCCCCCCTGCCCCTCCGCCCCTCCCTGCCCTTTGCCACCCTGCCCCTCCCTGCCCGTTGCCCCCCCTGCCCTTTGCCCCCCCTGACCCTCCCTGCCCCCCTGCCCTTTGCCCCCCCTGCCCCTCCCTTCCCTTTACCCCCCTGCCCCTCGCTGCCCTTTGCCCCCCCTGCCCTTTGCCCCCCGCCCCTCCCTGCTCTTTGCCCCCCCTGCCCTTTGCCCCGCCCCTCCCTGCCCTTTGCCCCCGCCCCTCCCTGCCCTTTGCCTCCCTGCCATTTGCCTCCCTGCCCCTCCCTGCCCTTTGCCCCTCCCTGCCCTTTGCCCCTCCCTGCCCTCTGCCCCTCCCTATTCCACACCCCCCGCCTTTCCACGCCCCCCCCGCCTTTCCACGCCCCATGCCCCCTGCCCTTCCACGCCCGGGCAACGCCGGGTATATCAGCTAGTATATCACGTGTGTGTGGATATATATATACATACATATATATACATACATGTAGAGGTATCAGTACCGTGTTGGCCGAGCTTCAATAATCAAAAAATAAATAGATGATACCGTTCTGTGGCTAACGAAATGCTTTTATTATAAAAGGAGGGAGAGGGTGGGTGGGGGAGAGGGTGGGTGACGGAGAGGGTGGGTCAGTGACGGTGCGGGAGACGGTGGGTCGGTGTTTGACGGTGAGGGTGGGTGACTGTGAGGGAGAGGGTGGGTGACTGTGAGGGAGAGGGTGGGTGACTGAGGGAGAGGGTGGGTGACGGTGAGGGAGAGGGTGGGTGACGGTGGGTGGGTGACTGGGTACTTGTGGTGACACACACACACATATATATATATATATATATATATATTACACTGTGGCAGGACGGCCTCGCGGCGGGGTCAGTAAGACGCTAGACACGGTGGGAAACGTTCAACTATAGTGGTTTATTAGCCACAACCAAAATAAAGTACGGGTGCACTGTCCCTTTAAGAAACTACTTTCTTGAAATTTAAAGCCTGTTCCCTTTAGGGAAACTAACTCACTTCTTGAGCCCTTACTAACAAGACAGCCAGCTAATCTGGTCATGCCCAAAACATATGCAACACAAATTATAACCAATAAGTGTAATAATAAAGTCTTATCTGTTGCAGCTCCAAACAGCAAACAGGAACACGGTTCCGGGGAGCAGGCTGTGTCCAGCCTCGCAGCAATCTTTATCTTTATCCTGGGTTGGGGTCCCAGCTGGTCCCAGCAGCAAAGCTCCTCGCAGGACTGGGGACCAGAGCAGCAGCAGCTGCTACGGCTTCCAAGCCGGGAGAGTTCTCTCCACCTTCCTGTGGAAAAACAAGCTCCCTGTGTGTGTGTCACTTCCTGCTTTTAAACCTGCAGTCTCTCAGGCCTCCTGCTTAATTAGGCTGCAAGTGTGCTTCCTTCTGTCTGAGGAGATTAACACTCTGTGAACTGGCTGCAGCGTCTCTCCATTCACTATTCCAGCCTACTGAGTCACTAACTGTCACATAGCCCTCTCCCCAGCGAAACATTGTCCTGTGGAGCGGCCCGTGCACCATTCCCGTGCACCAGCATCTTTGTCGCCAATGTCTGACGTCGGCCCTTCCCTCCCCCTTTTTTTTTTCTTGCCTTCCAATTTAGGCATTTTCTTTTTGGGGAAATTACCAAGCCATCTGGGCCTGAGGACTGGTACCTCACTATGGTACCTCCTTTAATTCAGATGCAAGACTGAAATCTTGTAAAACTATGGAGTCCTCCAAGGCTTGTTTGGCTTCGTTAAGCTGCACTCTTAAATCTGCAATCTTTAACTGTAATTTCCTTGATTTCGCGGCATCCACTGGTATATCCACGCTAACAATTGGCTCTCGCAGCTCAGAGACTATTTCTGCCACAATCTGAATTCTCCGGTCATCATCTTTAACAATACGGAGCAATAATTCCACTAGACACGTTATAAGGGAAGTTGGTGTATTAGGTATCACAAGCATCTCTTGTAGGACAGCAAGAAGGCGTTTCCTGCCTCCTTCTTCACTGGTATCTAGACAGCCGACTATAAGAATCAGCTGCTGACCTATAAATTCTTTAGTCAGCATGTCTTCAATTTGTGTCATATCCGCTTTTTGTTCTTCTGTGAGAACAGCAGGGTTTTGAAGATAACTTAAGAGATAGTCTGCATAGACAGTGGGCTCTGGTAAAACATGTTCCAGTGCAGCCTCCCCTTCATCATCCTTTGACTTTATCTCTACCGCCACCTTTTCCTTGGACTGCTTCAGTGACCCAAACGTCTGTCTTGGGCTTGTAAGCTTTTCCTCCAGCTTCATCTGAGAAACCTCCTGGTGGGCAGCAGTAGAATCCAACGTAGCATCCCGCTCAGACTTTAGAGACTCGAGCTCCTTGCCTAGGTCACACTTTTGTTTCTCCGCCATCCTGCGGCCAGCACACTCAGACTCCAGGTCCTTCCTCAGGTCTTGAAGCAGACCTTCTGCCTTTCTTTTTTCACTCAGTGCGGCTGCTAGTTCATCTTCGTTAGAATTGAGTCGTGATTCTACGTCTCCTAGCAGACTCAGAGCAAGGCTTAAATCTGTCTCTCTTTATTCTGGACCTGCAGCTGCTGGTGCTCCTCCCGGACCTTGTCTAGCTCCAGCTGTACCCGGGCCCCCTCATTGGTCGTGTAGTCCAGCCGCTTGTGGATATCAGCCATCTCAGTTTCATGGTGCAACATTAGAAAGGCCACCTGACGGACGGACACCTCCTCCGTCTTGGCGCGCTGCATCTCGTGCTCAGCCATCTGCGTTTGCAGCTCTTCAATCTGATGCTGCCAGTCCCCTCTCAGGGCCTTCACCTCTTCCTGGTGCTTACTCTGGGTTTGCATCAACGTCTCCTCCATCTTTTTGAGCTCTGCAGTTCTTGTCGCCAGTATCGCTGTTGCTTCTGTCTTCCAGGCTTCTTTCTCCTTGGCATACTGACTCATGGAGATGGAGTTGCCTCTCTGCTTCTCCAGCTCTTGCTCCAGTCTTTTGACCTTCTCATGTTCCCTCTCACACAGAGTCACCTGGCTTCTAAGCTCCGCCTCCAGAGATGCTCTTGTGGCGCTCAACGTGATCTTCAGCTGCTCCAGGGCGAGGCATTCTTTTTCCAGCATTTTCTCTGCATTCTGCAGAGCAGCCTGTACTTCATTTTTTTCTTGCGCCAATTGTGTCTTCACTTTCTGCGCTTGGTGAAGCTTCTCAGTCCCATCACTGACCTGACCAGTCAGGTTTAAAACCTCTTCCTTCAGGTTTATATTCTCCATTTTCACAGTCTCTATATCCCTTAGGACCGTTTCCTTGGCTTTCTTCAAAGTACCCAGCTCTGCCCCTAGCGATGCTCTTGTGGCGTACAGCGTGGCCCTTAGTTCCTCATGCTGTTCTGTGGGGACATACTGGGTACTCAGCCGTTCCTGTAGCACTCGCTGCTTCTCCTTGGCTGCTTGCAGACTTGCATGTAGCTCTTGCAGCTGGCTCTGCCATAAGTGCGTTGCCTGTGTGTGCTGCTGCAGGGAGACACGTTGCAGTGCTTCCTGCACCTCTAGCTTTTCCTGGATCAATTGCTTCTCCACTTTTCCTGCTTGGTGGAGCTTCTTATCACCTCTACTGATTTGATCAGTCAAGTCTGAATTTTTCTGAGTCAGACTTACATTCTCCTTCTTTACAGTCTCTAAATCCCTCAGGGCATTCTCATGGGTTTCCTTCAACATACCCAGCTCTGTGTTTAGACTGTGGCCCTCCTGGCGTGAGAACTCCAGCTCTGTTTTGAGCGTGCTAGCTTCTTGGTGAGAAACTTCTAAGTCTTTGATGAAGTTTTGCACATCTCTCTGGGACATCTGATAGCATAGTCTCCAGTCAGGACTTGTTCTCTCTGATTCCATGTTAGCAATTGCGGTGTTGGCCTTATTCAAACTTGTCGTCAGCTCCTCCAACTCACTCCGCAAGAGATGCTCTGTTTTCTTTAATGCCGCATACTCTTGTATAGCTGGGAGTATACACCTCTGTACCTCGGCATTAGCTTCTCGCTCCCTATTCAATTGTTCCTGCAAGACATCATAATCACGCTGGGCAGTTTGGAGTGCAGAAATTAAGGCCTCTTTTCCCTGGATCAAGGATTCAGCTTCCCTTTGCTCCTCCTTTTCCTTTGCCACCGTTCCTGTGACAATTCTGCCGGTCACTCCGGTCTGCAGCACATCTCGGCGCCTTTCTGACGCATGTCCTGACAGCGCAGGTTCAAGTGGCTTGGTCACTTCCCCTGTGACTTGAGGAACAGTTTTCTTTTTCTTCTTTCTATTTGCTTTATTAGCTCCAGAGATATCAGTGGTACTGGGCACACGCTCACTGGTATCAGCTTCCACATCTTGCTTGCACTCATATGGCGTTGTTTGCTTTTGCAGCTGTTTGTCTTTGAAAATTTTGGGGCACACATCTTCCATGTGACCTACTTTATGACAGGCCCAGCATACTAAATTCATCTGTGGGTACGGCTCTCCTCCAGGGGCCACATACGAGTCGTCATCATCATCGTATGGCCTGAAGGGACACTGTTTTGTATGGTTATGTACATTGCAAAACTGACACTTGACGGCGGACATTTTAAAACCCCGGGTTTTTTTTGGTTTTTTTTCACACCCGACGAGGCAGACTTTGCACAACACACGTAAGTTGTTCTGGCTTTACAATATTTGAACCTTCTGGGTTCTTCTTAGGGCAACTTCTTTGCAAAAATCCATTTTCACTTTCTTTTTTACCAGACAGGGCAAACTTTACCTCACAGCACTTGTTATCTGCAAATTCACTCACTTCAGCAAAAGGCATTAGCTTTACACAGCAATCCTTTCATACCCGACAGGGCAAAATTTACACTCAGCGCTTGCTAGCTGTAACTTCCATGCTTCAGCAAAAAATCATTTTTTTTTTCCCGCTTGAGTTCAGTGTCTCAACACATCTTCATCTACTGACCCCCAGAGGCGTAACATCCTACTTCTGACACCACCTGTGGCAGGACGGCCTCGCGGCGGGGTCAGTAAGACGCTAGACATGGTGGGAAACGTTCAACTATAGTGGTTTATTAGCCACAACCAAAATAAAGTACGGGTGCACTGTCCCTTTAAGAAACTACTTTCTTGAAAATTAAAACCTGTTCCCTTTAGGGAAACTAACTCACTTCTTGAGCCCTTACTAACAAGACAGCCAGCTAATCTGGTCATGCCCAAAACATATGCAACACAAAGTATAACCAATAAGTGTAATAATAAAGTCTTATCTGTTGCAGCTCCAAACAGCAAACAGGAACACGGTTCCGGGGAGCAGGCTGTGTCCAGCCTCGGAGCAATCTTTATCTTTATCCTGGGTTGGGGTCCCAGCTGGTCCCAGCAGCAAAGCTCCTCGCAGGACTGGGGACCAGAGCAGCAGCAGCTGCTACGGCTTCCAAGCCGGGAGAGTTCTCTCCACCTTCCTGTGGAAAAACAAGCTCCCTGTGTGTGTGTCACTTCCTGCTTTTAAACCTGCAGTCTCTCAGGCCTCCTGCTTAATTAGGCTGCAGGTGTGCTTCCTTCTGTCTGAGGAGATTAA